>NC_134588.1:111596985-111719485 GCF_037038515.1 Microtus pennsylvanicus | reverse complement strand
GGTAAAGAAAAACCAGCAATGAGGTTTGTTTCCCATTATGCTCTCCTACCCATATAGCTCTAGCTAAGAATTCAGAAGGAAGCAAATAAAACTTTCTCGTGTGTGACTCTGAGCTCAGCTGGTGCCTCCTAAGTCTACAGGGTAACATTTCACCTATTAGCACTCCTCAACAGAAAGTAGATTGTTCCGGTTTCAAGAAATATTCTTTGAATTGGATTTGGGTTGGTGAGAAAATGAATTAAGTCAGAAATTCTTTGGGGCAAATTGCATATTGAAATGAACAGTTTGATGCATAGCCCTTTGCCCCCTTCTACGTTAAACATAAGAAAGGCGGGAAGGATAGAGAGGAGCAGCAAGCTTGCCTCTGCTGTGAGAATCTGTGTCACCTTCACAGCTCTGACTGCTTTGCAAGACAGCGTCTACAGGTTGAGTTTTACAGCCATTATTTGATTGGCATCGCGTGACGTTTGTGGCTGTATTTTTGGAAAATTTCAAAGCTAGTGATTTCCAGTTTTTAATGACAGGCGTATATATTTCCTACCCTGGCATCATTGTTCATGACTCCACACTTATATTTTTATGGGAGACAATGCAAAATGAAAACCAGAGTGAATTAGTAAGTTGTTCTCGTATCTGTCGAGGCTTGATGATGCATACGTGATCTGGAGGCCAGAAGACAATGTGCTGACTTCACCATGTTGGAAAAACTGAACATGCCACTGTCACCAAGGATACAACACTCCTATCCTAAAAACAAACGGAACCGAAAAGGTTAATGACAGAAGAGGCCATACGACCCTGGCAAGCACACAGCCTTTTGTTCCTTCTGATTGGGATCTGGGGTCATGTTGAGGCCACAGGTGCCACATGTGGAAGAGTAGAGTGTAGAGAAATGATTTTTACCCACTTCCCCTGAGAAACAAAACTAAGTGAGCAGCCTGCTCCTCCAGGAGCGAATAAGCACTTGCTTTGTGAGTTAGCCAAACAGGGTGGTAGATGTGTATGTACATCTAAGGAGAGAGCAGGGCCTGGTAGGGGATTGTTTAGGGGCTAGCACATTGTTTTCATAAGCTTTCGGGTAAAGCTGTTTACTCTGAAGGGAGAGAGCACCCAAAGCTGGGCATGGTGGCATGCACATATTCCTCACCTCTTAGAGGAGGAGGTAGGAGGTCGAGGTTAGCCAGGACTGCACAGCAAGCTCGAGCTCAGCTTGGCCTATATAGAAAGATCCTATCTCCAAAGCAAAAGATGAAACAACTGCAAAAAGACCTAGGTCTCAGAAGGTGTGTGATCTGCCCAGGTCATGGAGCTAGTTTGTAGATCAAATCTTCATGAGATTTCTTTCCCTTAACTGAAGCACAGAGATGAGGCAGCAAGGACAAGAAGACGATGCCCAAAGACTCTGGATGGGCTGGGGATGTGGCTCAGTGGTAGAGCCCGTGGCTAGCATTCAGGAGGCCCTAAATTCAGCCGTGCCATCTCAAAAAGAATAGAAAAGCTCCATGGAACGAAAGCAGAAAAAAAGCTGATAGGCGAGCTAGGAGCAGCCCTGCTTCCCCCTCCACCATCTGCAAGTTCTCCTCGGCCCTCCTGGCTTTGCTCTGCCCAGACAAGTCTGGGCTTCTGGAATGCATCTGTGCCTTCTTATCTGGGAGCTAATCACTAAATGGCAGGTGGCTTTGGGGATTCTGTTTTTCATCTCTTGCTCTGTCCTCTCCTCTCTTTAACTCCGTTCCTCGGGGCTATGAATTTGTGAATCTCAAACAGGAAACCTCCCTGATTTGTTCACACTTGGAATAGTGTGCTCTTTGTTTGGAGACTATAAAAAGGAGAGGGAAAATGAAGAGAGGACGCTACTGTCTAAGGGAGAAAGGAGATGTCAGCCGATGTTAACGTGGGCTCTGCGAGGCAACCGCACATGTGCATGTTTTAAACTAAACATTCTTCCTTTCAACTCCCATTTCTCTCGGTTCATCTCCACTCCTAGCAAGTGTCTAACAAGACAAAGAGTCTTTGCTGTGTGTCACATTGGTTATCAACACTCTGCACAAATAGGCTGACAGAGGGAACCAACGAAGTACTTCTGCAAGCCTGTTTAGGGTTGAAATAACAACCCCATGGCCTGCGGGCTCTTAGAGATTGGCTCACATTTTGTTCCTACAAATGTTAGGTGCTGGCTCTAGAGAGAAGCTGTCATCAGCACTCCTGTCCCTGTAAGTGCCAGGAAGTCTCAGCACCTTGTAAAGGAAGGCATTCTGTGCCCTCTGAGGACTTTCCATTTTGGAAAGGACGTTATGGGGCCTTTAGGTTAAAGACCAGTTTATGTTCTACAGGGCTCAGTTCACTGTGAGGGAAACAGAACACTGGATACCAGGATGTACATCTTCATCCGTGCTTTCAGTCACTAATCTGTGGGCACGTGGATGAACCCCACAGGAGCACTGTATTAGCAGAAGTCAGTGTTTATAGATTTATTAAACTGTGTCATCCATAGTTCTGATATATTTATACTTGTTCATTATACACAAAGTGCCTGCCGTGTACCAGGAGTCAGGCTAGGTGTTGAGTATCCAACAGACAGCGAGAAAGTCAAGCCAGCCCTGCCTATCCCCACAGTGAAGACAGCAAGGACAGCAGCAGAAGCAGAGTTGGAGAACCCATCCAGTCTAGAGTAGTGAGAAGGGAAGACTGTGACTAGGCTGTGATAGTTTCTGGTGTGTGTGTGTGTGTGTGTGTGTGTGTGTGTGTGCGTGTGGTGTGTGTGTGTGTGTGTGTGCACGCTGTGTGTGTGAGTGAGTGTGTGTCTGTGTGTGTGAGTGTGTGTCTGTGTCTGTGTGTGCTCTGTGTGTGTGTGTGCGTGCATGTTCTAAAAATAAAGAGAGAGAGAGTGAGAGCAGAAAGGTTGTGTGTGCTCATTTGTGAGAGACTGCACAGGCATTCATAAGAGTTTTTATCTTACATGTTTCTATCTATAAAATACTTAGATTCAAATGTACTCTCCATTGTACAAGGCTTGGATGCCAGCTCTCTAACTCATCCTGAAGAAACGCCTGTCCACTTCAGCTGAACAAGTTAGCAAGGGTAAGGAACCACCACTCCCAGGTGGGAGAGCCTTTCCTGGGCATCAGCTGCCTTTGCCTCCTTGGAAGTTAACTCTTCGTTCCCTACCAGCCAGGAGTGTGGTCTCTCAAGGAACCTTAAAAGCACCGGGAAAGAACATTCCTATTGGTCCTCAATTCCATCTTTCCAGGTAGAGTCCTCCGCCCTTAACATGGGTAAGGTTGAGGCAGCAGCTTCACTTGGTACACTGTGTGTGGAGGAGGCCTGGAGCTATGGGATGGGGGTCTTGTTGCTCTATTGGATATCCAGGTAATCTTCTGAAGCAAAGATGAGATAGGTGGATTTACCGGTAAAGAATTACGGATACAAAATAACCCAGAAAATGTAACTCTATATGAACGGGTGCCAAAGAAGAAAGGCTGGTAACCATAAGTCCCATCTAATTAAAAGGGATATAACATCTCAGCTCCCAGTGGGGTCTCTGTTTACATATTCTAGGATTAAAACACAGGGGCAATTCTTCTATTTGTGTTAATTCTGTACTGAACAATCTGGTGGGCCAAGCCTATGACTACTGATGGTGTAGCCCTTCAACTATCTTCTGTCTTTAAGATGTGACAATGGGCAGAGCATGGGGAGGCCAGTGTGAACAAAGGCACCAGGTTTGGAGTCAAACCACGGCTCTGTCCTGGTTTGATGTCTAATTCAAGTCTTACCTTTGACAAATTACTTCCTTCTTATCTTCGGTTCAGTTTTCTGACCTGGAACATGAGCAAGGTTACTCCCAGCTTGTAGCTTTGTGATTCCAGGCCAGATACCAGCAAGGATTTCTTGTAGTTTTCCCTGCCATGTCTGGTCACATGATTCTCCCTACAGAATCTTCTCCAAGGAGGACAGAAGCCACACCTGCGTGTGTTATTGCTCTGCTGTGAGGTAAGCTCTTTCCTCTTGGGCCTCAGCAGCCTCTACCCGCAAACTACTGTATGACGAGAGCCTGGGACCCAGGTGGTTGCTCAGTTAATTCAGTGCTTACCAAGCCCAAGTGTGTACAAAGCCCTTGGTACTATCCCCAGCAGGAAACAGACCAGGTGTGGTGGTGCATGCCTGTACTCCTGGCACTCAGGAGGACAGGCAGGGATCCTAGGTTGTCCTCAACTATACAGCAATTCAACGCCAGCCCTGGTTACAGGAGACCCTGAAACAAATAGCCAATTTGGGGCGCTTACCTTAAGAAGAGGAGCTGTTTACTTAGTAACTAGAAACCTAAATGCACCAATCATGTGTCCCTCCCCAGCCCCTACTGGCACCAGGCCACAAAAAAAAAAGAAAGAAAGAAAGAAAGAAAGAAAGAAAGAAAGAAAGAAAGAAAGAAAGAAAGAAAGAAAGAAAGAAAGAAAGAACAGCAGATTTCTTGATTCAGGAAGACCACACCCATTCCCAGCCCTGCTCTTTACTGAGGTAATATCTTTCTGCACTGCCAGCAGGGCCTGTTGGTGTCTGTAACTGTTACTTCATTCTGACTCGTCATGCCTTGCCTGTGGCAGTGAACCCAGAAGCCAATTGTTTCCTGCTGATCTCTGGCCCACTTTGCTCAGACACTGCAAGGCCTGTGGGATTGGCGGGCTTTTCCCAGGTGAGAAGCCGCCCTCCACAGTGCTGTGTCCTGGCCTCTTACAGGCCCCCTCCTAAGAAGCCACATCACAGAAGTTTAGTCTCCCAGCTTCTCCAACCTAACAGGATCTTACAGAGTGAGCTCTGGGAGAGCCCCACCCATGCCATCCAAGACTGGCAAGGAGAGAAGTGTGTTTGCACACTAAAGTCAGATAAGAGCTCAGTACAGTAGCTTACCCCCATTCAGGTACGCTTACAAGGCTGAGGTCAGAGTTCAATGCCAGACTAAACTACACAGTGAGTTACAGGACTATCTAGGCTATAAGACCTGTCTGGGAAGAAAATCAAACTAAATAAAGCCAGATAAACCTCAGCCCAATCCGAGTACAAAACTTTTTTCTAGACTTTTACCATGTTTCTCTGTGAAATGTCCTCTCCCACTCCACGGCATCTCTTCGTGATGTAACTTTATGTACTCCCTTATGTCCAGTTCACATGGCACCTCTTTTAGAGAGCCTTGGCCAATCTTCCCCACCTGCAGTAGATGTTCTATTCATACCCCTGATGCCTCTTGGGCAGTTCAAATCAGCTGGATGGAGGCAGTGCCAGCAGGGTTCTTGCTGTAAGAGAGTCTACAGTGGTGTTTGCTGCTGCTGCTGCTGCTGCTGCTGTTGCTGCTGGCTGGAAATGGAATCGAGGCAATATGCCGCTGAACTACACTCTCAATCTTTTTTGTCCTATGTGACAAACTTAGGCAAGTCAATCCCCAAGTGTTCCCTAGAAGCACAGCATCTCTGGCTATGTTATTAGATTACTAGCCTATGAGCCTGGTTTTCCCCTGTTATAAAGAAATCCTCTCCGGTGAGGTCAGGCTCACCCAGAGAGTTTCTGACAAGTTAGCCACAACTGTACAAGTTGCCTGACACTCAGAGATTTTGTGGCATTAAGTTTGTAAGTGAGGCCATCAGCACAGCTAACATGGTGACAACTGAGCCTTCTAAAATTCACCCCTTTTTTCCCTCTGTCACATTGTAAACTTCACCATGTGTACCCACAAACTTATGAGACAGGATCACCCTCACCAAGCCCAGCCCCACAGATGATGTAAGCCCAGATGTGCACGTCCCTCACACACTGCTCCCAAAATCTGGAACATGCCAGATTCTTCAGTGGTCAGCAGTCCCAGATCCTTCCTGAACAAGTCTGCACTAGAGCCATGGGTGCTCCAGGACACAGACACCTCAGGGGTTAACTCATTTGACAGTTATTCACTGAGCAAGTACCCAGTGCCAGGCCCCGGGCTAGGCCAGCAAGCTAATGCCTTCTAGAACATGCTACAGAGACACCATTTTCCCCAAGTCATTCGTGAAGGAAAAACAGCTTGAGGCAAGCACAGTGAGTCAAAGCTTAGCATGGAGGGATTGCCACGAATGAGGACTGTTCTGAGCTTGGGTATGGGCCAGTAGCATCTAACTCATCCATCAAGAGTAGGGAAAGGAAAGCACCACAATACCCAACCGCCCACAGGGCAGTCTCCAGAGTAGACTGTGGGCACAGCAGCAAGTCAGGGAGCTGGCATAAGAGGTGGGAGGAGAAGAGAGTGAACAGAGATGGTCTCTCCAGAAGGCAATGGCCACTTTTATTCTCTCATGATGGAGACAAAAACCTCTCCTCTCCTATGCGAGGCGGCTGGGCAGTCACCGACCTGACACTTAGCACTTCAATGGTGGTCAAAGAAATAGCAATGCCTTCTCCACCTCCCTGTGGCCAATTCCAAAGTAGCTTCAGATCTGCGAGGTCAAGAGATCAGAAGGCCTCGTGGGAAACAGGAAGACATTCTGGAGCTGCATTTGGCTGCAGCAGTGTTGAGGGGTTTGTTCAGCCACTTGGTAGGGATAGCCTGTGATGACTGTGGAGCTCAGAGAGGCAACAACCTAAAGGCACCCATGAAAGCAGAACGGAACAGGCACAGATGGGAGAGTCACCATAGCTCCCCGAAGGACAATGTCATTTACACTGATTTCTCTTTTAAGGTCAGAGAGAGAGAGAGAGAGAGAGAGAGAGAGAGAGAGAGAGAGAGAGAGAGAGAGAGAGAGAGAGAGAATGTGATCTCCTACAGCTCATGATCTCAGGGCCTAGAGGTAGATGGGGGTGGGGTGGGGGCCTGGGGTGGGGCTGCCACTTCATAGGGCCACTCCACAGAAGATAGAAGCCTCCCGCCCTGGAAAAACCAACCCTCTGTGGTTGGAAACAAAAATGGCTTTCCCAGTAGGGATGTGTGGCTCATTCTATTAAAACTCCCTGCAGAAATACAGCCGTGGGCCTGATCAGAAAGCTGGAATCCAGGAATTGGAGGTCAGGAGAGGAAGGTCAGCTAGGCAGGTGCCTCTGGAACTCCCCCACCCCTCATTTCTGCCATCACCCCCTCATCTCCCAGAAGTTCCTTAAGAGATAACAAGGATGCACCATCCCAAAAGGTCCTAGACATTTTCCTAAGACTGGTGACAATTGTCACTCTCTTTAAGACACGGGAGTCAGCCCTGGCCACTGGCATGTAATTCCAGGCAGCTTCAGAAAGTGTCTCCCAAAAAGGGGCCTTCTTCTCAAAGAGAGTTTTCCACTGCAGGGAAGAAAGGTCAGCCTTTCCCAACAGGCCTCTATGAATGTTCTTCCTCCAACAGCCCCTCCTTAGAGCTCAAGGTTCCTTTAAAGCAGTTGTTCTCAACCTTCCGAATGCTGTGACCCATGAATACAGTTCCTCATGTTGTGGTGACCCACAACCATGAAAGTATTTTCTCTGCTATTTCATAACTGTAATTTTGCTACTACTATGAATCGCGATGTAAACATCTATGCTTTCCGATGGTTTTAGGTGACCCCTGTGGAAGGATCATTCGACCCCAAAGGGGTCTTGACCCACAGGCTGAGAATTGCTGCTTTAAAGAAAGTGGGGATAAAGCAGGGAGCAGGCAACTGACACTGGCAAGGAACCCAGGAGCTCCCCCCAGTAGGTCATAGCTGGGACAGGGGACTTCAGAGATCCTGGGAACTGGCCCATGAGAGTACACACAATGGAAAAGTGGAGAGAACTCCCTAACCTGTGGGGCTTACCCACTGCCCTCCAATTTGGTTTCTGAATCCAGTCAGTCCAATCATCCCAGGAACCCGTGCTTGCTGACAGCTTGCTTTAGCTTGGGTTTGCTCTGGTTCTACCTCCTTCTTCAGCTTGGTGGGTGAACCAGACCTTAAGTTACAGGACACTTGAATTAGTAAAGATCTCAGAAGCCAGGCATTGAGGATCTGCCTGTAATCCCGGAAATCAGAAGGCAGAGACAGCAGAGAGCTGAGTCTGAGGCCCATCTGGTTGACATAGTGAGTTTATGGATCAGTCTTAGAGTGAGACCCTCTCTGAAAGTGAGGGGGATGAGAGAAGCTTTTAAAGAGAACTTAGAAATTACCAAGGCCAAGGGAAGGGGAGGTGATTCTCCATCTATCCATGGTCACGCAATATAGGCTTTGCAGACCTGGTGACCCCAAGATCTTGGCACCATGCAGTTAAACTCTCCAGAAAGCTTGCTTCCAGGGGCAGACAGATTTGTAACAATAACCTGCTAGAGATTCGCCATCACAAAGCTTCTGGTGCTAGGGTCTCCTGCTCACCCACAGCTGCCTCTTCTTCCAGCCGTGCTCCCGCATCCCGAACCTCTAGAATATTTCGATATAATGACCTGTTCTCCAGATACCTTTGGAATCAATGCTTGCAGTCAGTTCTGAAGAGAAGACCTCTCTCCATCTGTTTGCCTATCCCCCTAGTTGCTCCTGCCCAACAATGGGTCTGCATCCTGTCTGCATTTCTGCATCTTTGGAGCACTTGCTCAAACTACCAGACAGCTCCCTATAAATAACAGTGTACTTAAACAAACCGGTAACATGAGACTTCAGTTGACGTGCTGTTGGTGGGGAGGTCAATAACCCTGGAACATATTTTGAGGCATGCTAAGAAAAGAATGTGGCTATTCGCAGACAAAGGAGAGACTATTCCAACATAAATATTAGCCATATAGGAATTGGCTGTCCTGTATCAGTCTGTGTGCCTGCTCTTCCCACCACAAATGACCTAACAGTTTATACAATCTCTGTTTTAACTCCAAATCTCTCACAAGCCCAAACGGTGTTTCTAATGTTTGAGGCACCTGCAGGGCTCGCCAAAGTGACTACCGTGAAGGCCTTTTGTAGGGAAGAGAGTATTGGGTCCTTCTGTTGCATTGCTTGTCAAAAATTCAATCCTACTGACAACTCCATTATCAGTTGCTGTCACGGTGATGCTTTACAAACCATCTTAAATATTAGGAACTAACGCAATCACCTTCTGCTATTTCTTGTGGAGTCACTGGGCTCCAGTGACACATGAGGGTGTGCCCCCCCCCCCAGAGTGGTCAGTTGGAGAGAAGGAAGAAGAGCCAATAAGACAGCCTAACTCAGGGCAGCATATCCCCACACCGGTTTTTGTTTTCTACCATCTGGCAACTTTAACCTCACACAGTGGAGACAATGGGCTCCAAAGAGAGTGGAAACACCCATGACCTTTAGACAACTAGGCTCAGAACCCGCTAGACCTAACAGACAGTGCCTAACTGGTAAAAGTGAGTCACCATGCCAGCCCCAAGTTCAAGGGCCAGGAAAATCAATTCCAAATATGTATGGGAGGACCTAGGGAGGTGTGCAGGACTGTGTTTAGTTTCACAATCCATCTGCCAAATAATTCTAGTTTTAATATGAAGGAAGAAAATAGCTAAAATTGGGTTGTGGCAGTGGAGGAAGGGCTATAAATTTACTAAAAATCATTGAACTGTACTCTTACCATGTTGGAATTCTATGAGATGTAAATTATCTTAGCAAATCTGTTGGGGGTAGAAATACAAATTTTAAAAGAAAAAACATTGGAGAACATACAACTTAGAATTGTCCAAATCTGGATTGAAGCTCAGGTGTGCTCTCTTGTGAAAATCCATCCTTCTGTCAAGGTGAAACTGGAGTTTATATTCTCAGAGTCGGAGAGCCCAAGAACTAGAAAGAATTTTTATAGGTTTTTCTCTCCACCATTCCTCCAAGCAGTTGAACATGTTAGCTATGCAGTGCAGGAGAATTATCTGCCTTAGGCTATGAAAAAGATGCAGAAGCTAGCTGGGCAAAAGTATGTTCATCTCATAATGTGCACTGGGGGCTCCAGGGCTATCAGTTCCCTCTACCACATTTCTTCCAGAACCAGAAGCTGTAGGGAGAGCGGAGCCCCTTTCCCCTTGCAGTGTTAGGAGCTTTAGTCTCTGGGACCTAACCACCAGGTTCTGAGACCAGAAAGTATCCTTACATTGCCATGCACAGATTCCAATCCGTATGTCTCCTCTGGGGGATTCCAATCCCTGACACGATGACTCTGGAAGAATTTGTTTTAAGAGGAGGATGGTAGGATGTGATTTTCCTCTCACGGGGATCAAGGGGTCTATGAGCGTGGTGAACAAATGAGAAAAGCCTGGTTTTATGCCATAATTTGGATTTGTTTCTGATGGAAAGAAGAGCGCGGCTCTAAGGAGGCTGTGTACCCAGCTTTCCACCAGCTCCGCTTTGAAGAGCAGATGGACTGGCTTTCATCAACCACACACAGACCACATCAAACACCGCCGGAGAGCCCCTCGCTGCGCGCCAGGCAGGGTCAGGCAGGCATTATCAGAAGCTCTTTCAAGATATTATAAACTAGAATCAGAGGCAGAAAAGGAGCCAAGGAGGAAGGCCATGAATAAGATGGTGAGGAGAAGAGAGGCACCAAGGCCCAGAGGGAACACAGAACAGAGAGGGCACAGAGGAGGAGAAAGGAAGAAAGGAAAAACAAGGAAGGGGAGGGACACAGGAGGACAGGAAGAGGCACAGCTCACAAAGAAGAGGCAGAACGCATAGTGTGATAAGACAGAAAACCATGGAGCAATGAAAGGCAGGCATAGCAAGAGCAGGCCAGAGCAGGAACAGAGAAACAGCCTTGTAGGTGGGACTGGGGTACAGTCCATGGCTGCCAGTACCCTGAAGACAGGGTCAGCAGGACCTTTCTTGAACTTCATCTAAAGCAGCTTAGCTTTGCACAGAGGGAAAAGGAGAGCCCAGGAGAAGCAGGCACTGCAGCTTACACACTGGCTCCCCAAGGGATCCTTACCTCCCAGGAAGGACTGTCTAGTCATCCTCGGCCACCCCACTCAAGCTTGAGCAAAGGATATCATCATCAGAAGGCAGTGACCAGCCCGAACCCTTCCGGAGAGGTTTCTCTTCCTATTACAGAGGTCAGGCATTAATATATCAGCTGAGGCCATATATCTGCCTTCTTGGTAGATCACGCTTTATATTCACACACACTGGAGGAAAACAAACTCATTCGTGAATCAAACTGAGCAAATATCCCCATCTCTGTAAAGGACCTGGCTCTGTCCTAGTCAAAAAGTAAAGGTCTGGGTGTCTGAGTTCCCGATGTGTAGCTTCAGGGAGCCCAGTGCCAACCAGAGGCCATCCTGTGCAGGAGAGGGCTTATGGGCACCTGGAGAATGCAAGGAGGGGGAGGGACTTCCTCTGTAGAATGGGAAGGGGAGGGACTTACTCTGTAAAGGGGGAGGGACTTCCTCCAAAGCAAACAGTTCATTCCACATTCACCCCAAGGAGAGGTACTGAAAATAACCAAAGCTGGATGAAGTGACCCACACTGAAACGCCAGCCCTTACAGATAAGAGGGAAGATGGAGAACTGCCTGGAAGCTCCCGGCCAGTTAGCGTGGAAACTGAGCACAAGAGAGAAGAGAATCCTCTCCTGAAAGCTGTCCTCTGACCTCCAGGCCAGCTCCTCGGTGTGGGCACCCTGTTCTCATGGAAATATACGCATATACACACAGATAAATCAGTAATCAAACAAGTAAGTCAACACATAAGATGTCTGAAAATAACCCAACTGTCAGAAGCAGTGTTCCGGAGGCAGCCTGCCCAGGGTTTACCTGGAAAACTGGGAAAAATACAAGGAGCAACCAGTTTGTTAGCAGCTCCCAATACTGAAACTGGGGAATTCAATCAAAGTTAAGGGAATAATAACCAAACTCACTATTTTTACGTGGATCATTTTAATAACCTCGGAATAAGTCTACTAGGCTACAACAGTATTCTTACTTTATTTCCCAGTCACTAATGAAGGGTCACAGTCTCAGAGAGGTTAAATTACTGGTCTTAAAACCACACAGCAATCTGGTTGGCAGAGTAGACATCTGAGCTGCCCATCGCCAGGAGCTGGTCTAAAATGGCCACATTCTCTCCCCACGCCCACCCCCAATCCTCCAGTAGCAGGAGTCCCTGAGGAAGTCCTTCCCAGCCCTCTCTCCACTCGCCAACAGTATGAGTATGCAGCTGGGTCTAAGCTGGGAAGGGGTTAGTTTCGATAGGGTAGTAGCAGATCCTAGTGGCAGAACTGGGGACCCTTAATTAAACAGTGAGTTCTGAACTCTGGTTTGTTAAGGCAGCACTGTGAAAGGCATGACCTGCATTTTGCCGTTGCCTTTTATGAAAGAGAAAGGCCAGAAAATTGGGCATAATTACTGCACGCCACCGGTTCTTAATGACTCCCCCCTCACACGGAACAACACTTGGCAAATGACTCACTAACATGAGTGACTGCCCCGTTCTCGTAGCTTTAGCTCTCCCAGGACGATCTGGCCTAAACGGCCTTCCCAGTCCACCCTGTAGAGAACGGTTAGAACCCAGGCAGCATTCAGGCCTCCCCACCACCAACTAACTACCTGTTAACTTCTGTCAGGAGCTTCTTTGCCTGAAAAATGGGAGCTATTAGGACACAGCTAAACGACACATGGGCTGGGAACACAGTTAAAAGGAACACAGGCTGGGGGCACAGCTAAAGACACACGGGCTGGGCACACAGCTAAAGACACATGGACTGGGAACACAGTTAAAAGGAACACAGGCTGGGGACACAGCTAAAGACACATGGGCTGGGCACACAGCTAAAAGACACACAGGCTGAGGACACAGCTCAGTAAAAAGAACGCCTGCCCTGTAAGCATCAGGACCTGAGTTTAATCTTTAGAAGTCATGAAAAAAATGAAATAAAAAGTTGACGTGGTGGTATGTGCTTGTAACCACAGTCTGTGCTGGGGGCATGGAGAGAAGCAGAACCCTGAGCCTTTATAACCAGCTAACCTAGCCTGCTTGGCAAGTTCCAGGCTAGGAAGAGACTCTGTGTCAAATAAACAAGAGAGAGAGAGAGAGAGAGAGAGAGAGAGAGAGAGAGAGAGAATATACACACATAGCTTCTAGGACCGTATGACACACTGAACAAAAGCTACCAGTAGGATTATTTTTTCACCCCCTCACCTTACTTATTTAAAGCTGAAAAGAGGAAATTGCTTACATAAACAGCAGATAGAGCCTGGCTACCCCACTCACGGCAATAATTACAGAGCACAGAGCCTTCCAAGAATTGAGTTCGCATCTGAAACAAGTTCATTAAAAATCTGCTTACTCATAAAGCGACTACCATTGCAGCCTGACAAATGGAGAGCACAGCTCCGGTAAATAAGAAACAGGCTGTAAACAAGCCCGCTGCCCAGCAATCCCCGCTGCCCCTCTCCCCGCCCTGCTACACTTTCTTAACCTTTTATGGGACCTGGCTGACAAGTCTAGGAGTTTATGTGCCCATTTGCTCTGAGTTTTCCCTAAACTCCACATTCAGGGAAGAGCCTCAGGCTTCTCTGCTGGGTCTCCCAGGGCAGAATGCAGCAAACATGGTGTTCAGCAAGCCATGGGCCCATGTCTATGTCCACTGGGAGCATTGATAGCATCTTCTATCTTCACAGTCTGTCTGGAAGGCCCCAAAACCTCATCTCCTTGTCTCTGGGGCATCCACTTGCATCTCATGGGCCAGTGTGCACTTTATTGCTCCAGCCTGAACAGGTCATCTGTATGGATGTGAAAAGATCCCTGGATAGGAGGACAGGATGCTGGGATAACCGTGAAGTCAGATATTTCCTGGCTGGATATGGCCACTTAACTTCTGTGAGTCTACAAACAGCAGTGGCAGGGACTCCCTCATGGTGCTCCCATGGAGGACAGAAACATCTGTAGTCAAGCATCTGCACCTGTGAGCAGGCAGATGTGGTTTTTAGTCAGTGTCTCGATGATTCAACACTGTGCTTGGGCTCTGGTCTGTGAGCTAAGTCTGTGGGCTGCCCTCTCCACACAGAGTCTACCTTTAGAGTCCTGAGTCACAACACAGTCCACATCACTGAGACCAGAATACTTTCAAGGCATTTCTGAGGGCAGACACAACCTGAGGAACTAGAAAGGGGAGGAACCAGGTGCTGGACTTTGCGCTGTCTCTACCCCCGCCCCATAACCCCACCCTGCCTCACTCCCTTGCGAAAGCAAGGCGAACAGTTCAGAACAGTAGCAGTGTGGGGCTTTTCCAGAGCCTGGGGCCAAACAAACACCTCAGAAACCATGGTAGCCTTACACGTTCTTACATAACAAATGTGCATGATCTGAGTCTGCGCACTTCATTTTCACCTGAGGCTCACCTGCTTGATGGCTACCTTACCGGAAGGTAAAAACTGTGTATTACCTAGTTATATGAACCAACACTGTGGGCTTGGATGTTTTCCCCTATCTTGTAAAAAGAGGCTTAAAAGTAAGTCACAGACATGTGTCAGATACTTCTAAAGCAACACATACTGGAGATCTAGTTTTCTGGGTGTTATTATTGTACCTGGAGAGAGAAAAGTCCTGGCTTGAATTAAAATATGAAGAATGTAGTATGTAGGCAACAACCCTTTGCTACTATTCTAGAAATAACCATTTCACACCCACTGTGTACAAACATCGCGTGAGGCGCTGAGGTGCAAAGGTCGTACGTCTCAAAGAGACTAGGGAGACATCCCCACCCTAGGGCTCTGCAATTCTTGATCACTCCTTCAAACTTAGGCAAAGTCACTAACTGTAGCTTCAAACCAGCCCCTGATCAAAACGTAACAGTCAATTTCCCTGTTAACTGGGGGCTTCAAGCGGGATGAGAACAAGCCCTTATCCATCATTTCTCTCCCACTCCCATCTGCACCTGCCCCTAACAGGTGCTCCCGGCAGCTGGCAAGCCTGCAGTACTGTAAGCAGATGCCAGCCCACCTCGATGATCAGATTCCACCTGCCCAAGCTGCCTTTGCTCATCTGCCTGTCCCCATTTTGCAGAGGAATGAGGGGTTTATGAGGAGTTGGGGTGCCAGTGATGGTAACCTGTCACCCAGTAAGACAGCAGCGCATCATGGAGCCTGCATTCTTGCTAGGAGCAGAGCAACCCAGCATGCCCTTCAGGAAAGCCTGATGGTATCACGGTGTTACGGGAGGACAGAGAATATGCACAGTCAGACTCTAGAGCTAAGAGAGGAATGAGAAGAAGGGGGGGGGGTGAGCTCAAGTGAATTTTCTCCCCATGTCAATAAAACAATATACTTTGAGCCCAAGACCTTTTCCCTCCTATCTACTGCCCAAAACTCATTTCTCCAGCTGTGATCTAAGCCGCCATAAATCCTGTCGGGGTCAGAATGGCTGACACAATTTTAACTATAAGAGAGAACAGAGTAAATGGTGTCATTATTATCCCCAAGAGCTGTGTGCTGCCTTGTCTAGGGGAAAACAGAAAAAGTCATATTTTTTGGGCTGAACATATACAATATTTTAGATTTTCTAAGGACAGGTTCAGGAACTCAAAAGTACAAAAACTTGTCACCAGAGACAATTAAAAGTGAGCGCTGTGCGTTTGTTTGTTTTGATCTCCTGGCTGCCATCCTACCTCAAGTCTAAAGTCACCATTTTTAAATGAAGTCTCCTCTGTCCTAACCCCAACTATTGGTCCTCTCTGCTCTTTGTGACCCTGGGATTAGCTTCCCAGAGTTAGTGCAGACTTCACAGATGAAGAGCACAATCTCTGACAAGATTGTCACCTTTAGTTACTAACTACAAGCCCAGTGTCCCAGGCAACCTTGGTGGTCACTTAGCTTCAAATTCAAGGGTTCTTATGGTCCCTTCGGGTTCAGCAACTCACTGGAATGGTTCACAGAACTGAAAAAAAAAACTGCTATACTAAGAATTATTCCTCTTAAAGAACAGAAGTCAGGGCCAGGACAATAAAAAGACACATAGGGCAGGGTCTGGGGACCATGCCATCTCCCTGTGGCCTCAGGAACTGCCACCCCTCTCCAGCACATTATTAATGCACTCAGCACCATGATGCTGACCTAGTGTTTAGGATCTTCCTTGGGTTTTGTTATGTAGACATCTGAGTCACTGACTGGGTGATCAGACCCAGCCTGCAGCCCCCTCTCCTGCTGGCACTTGAACTCTATCAGGTGTCTTGGCTCTAGTCTCTCCACAGCATCCTGAAACTATCTTCAGCTCCCCGGTAATCACCTTATTAGCATAACTCGGGCACCTATCCCAAGGCTTACCCTGGATGGCAAAGATGCTATCATCGCTTGGGGGATTCCAAAGGCTTGTTTAACAGCATCATCTTTGAGGATGTGACAAAATCGGTTGTCATAGGGGGGATCAGTTCTGGGGTCTCCCTCTCACGGATAACAAAATCTGTTGATACTCGAATCCTTTATTTAAAATGTCAGGGCGTTTTCTACCATCTGCTCCCACCTTCTGTATTCTGAATCCTTCCTAAATGATAGCACAATGCAAACGCAAAGCTGATGTCTAGGAAAGCCAGACAAAGCATATACATGTCCAATTTAGATGATGTTATGTACATCTCTGATCCATAGCTGTACCTACAGATGTAGAATCCAGTTATGGAGGGCCTGTGCTTCATTCCACAGCAGAGAGAAGGTCTAGACTTGGTGATGCTGATCCCGACAGTCCAGACCCAGTACTATTGGCTTTTTGTCGACCTGAGACAGGGTCTTGCTACTTTCTCAGTTTCCGCCTCCTTCATTGCCATGGCTGGCCAACCTTATTTTCAACTGCTCCCCATGATGAACTCCTCCTTCTGCGCATGCTCACTAGCACATGCTCACTGTGGGCCTTTGCAGACTAGTAAGTCAAGGAACTCTGACCTGAGGAGCATGCCCAGGAGAGACAGGACAGACAGATCCCAACCAGAATCCAAGAGTGAGCAGAGTTGGAAGGTGCTACCTAGGAGTCTGACGAGAAAGGAAGACCCAGCCTGTGGCCACAAAGATGCAAGAAAAAGGAGTTTTCAGTATGACTTCCAAGTTCTCTTTGAAGCAGGGAAGTAGTCACTTCACTGCTGGCCCGCTGAGGGCCATCTACATAGAGAAAGTAGAGTCAGACCATAGGGGTAGAAATCAGGAGAAAGAAGCGGAGAGACTGGGGTAGGTGTACCTGCCCTTAAAGGGAAAGTAGCAGCTGAAAGGCATGAGAGAAGTCAGAAGCCGTAACATGGCCAAGTGCTGACAAGAAGAAGCTGAGAAGGAAAGTACAGTTCATAAAAAAAGAACTCCTAAATCTCTCCCTGTGGTTTGCCCACAGTCACAGAATCTCGGCATCAGAATGCCCAGATGCACCATAAACTGGGATCCATCAGTCTAGGAAACCCTGTCTCCTTGAGGGCCACAGAAGGTTGTGACAAGCAGGGGAGAGATGCCTGTCAAGTTTCAGCAAGATTCGTGCCCCCTCTGAACTCCTGCCCTATCACACTGGAGCTGTCTTTAGTACTAACACAATGCCGAGTGGACTTTAAAGGGGGCATCTTCGGGGAAATTGTGCTCCTGAAAGTTGTTGCAAACTTGGACATGGCTCACTGGTAGGGTAAGGACTGTTATATGTTAAATCAGACATCCCTCAAGTCAAGACACCGCTCTCTGCCCTTATTCATTGAGGCAGGATCTCTCAATCAAACCCAGAGATCACCAAGACCAAGCCTTACTACCAGGCTTACTCTGGAGATCCTGCTCTGAGACTGGAATTACAGGCATTGGAAGTGACTAGGCACTAGCACCTTGCTGCGATTATTGGAATAAGTGGGTGAACTTGAGACCCAATGGGAAGAGACCAACACCAGGTCATTTGCTCCTTCTACAGCTTTATAAACATTCCCAATACCGTACTAGCCAGTCTCAAACTCAAAAGGACCTGTGACCCTAATATGGCTTCCAACTCAGATCCCAAACTGTAGGATGCCATCACCTGCACTCTTCCAGCAGCCCCTGTGAGATGCCCACAAGGACGGAGAGCCAGAAGGGAGGTGTGGTATGGAGAGAGCTTCAGGCTGCTCCATCTTCATCCTCTCCAATCTGGATTTGATGTGAACTTTCCTCACAATTTTTCTGTTCTTTCCTTGTCAAAAGACAACAAATAAGAGGAATCAGAAAACCCAGTCTCTGACCTTGTCTCACTTCAGCCTAAACAAGAACGTGTCTTATTAAAAAAAATAAAAAGAACGGGATGATATTTAATTTTATTGGGGAGAAGCAATCATTGCAGGAGAGCGCTTGAGGCTAAATGAGGCCATCAAGAGACCAGAGCATGCACAGATATGAAGTAATATCTCTCCACTCGGAGAGAAGCTGACACCCAATTTCTGAAGCTTCAGGCAGGCAGCTCCGGTGCTGAAGGGATCACAGTCTCCTTCTCCGAACCATTTCTAAGGCTTCAACTCTGCTGTGAAAGCTTAAAAATGCAAATGAAATGGGGCCATTTACTGAAAAATATCCCTGCTAACTGTGCTCTGGGAGAGAAAAAAACCCTACAGCTCGGAGGGCAATCTTAGTCAATGGGACTCGCAGGCGAGACAACGCTTTACTCTGACAGATACTGCGTGCGGCACTTCTCTTGGGCGAGCTTAGAAGTATTTAAAGAAAAAGGAAAATCACCCTATTAGATTCATTACTCTTCTGAAAAAAAAAAAACATCGTTTTTGCTCCCACTTCTGGTCTGACGGCGAGGTCTTTTTAATGGGCGCTGCTGACTACAAGCAAGGGTGCCCGGGTGTTTGGGAGGGGATGAAGCTCTCTCCCAACTCCAGGGAAAGCCCTGCTTCTGTGGTCCTAGAAGACAGGCTGAAACTAGTTTTCAGGAAAGAGATGTCAACTGGGTGTACAATGTTTGCTGAGCTGACCCAATAACTGCCCATTTTCCAGGTGGGGCAATTAAAGGCAAACAATTTATTAAAGCCTCCAGACCAGGAAAACATCGAAAGTGCCTTGCGAACATTTACTCAGCACAGTGCTGAGCAACCAGGAACATCCTCTTCGGAGATTCTGAGTCTGTTGGATCAGCCACACACGCCAGGCAGCTCAACACAACTGACTGAATCTTGCTGCAAATTTTTTTTTTCTTTGAAACAGTAAAGTCCCTTCAAAACCACTACACTGCAAACACAGCCGGTGTCTGGTGGACAGGTATTATGACCCTGGGGGCTGAGGGACAAAAAGGGGGCAGGGTTTAGGCTGAAGGATTTAAGCTGAAGGGTTCCTGGCACTATTCATCTCTTCTCAAACGAGTGTTTGTCCCCACACTCAGGATATGATTGGAAGCCCATTCTTTTTAAGACACTTAACTAAGAGACAGCACATACATTGATTCAAGATGTATTTTTTTCTGACTGTTATTTAAGGACATTTCACTGCTTCTGAAGGGAGGTCTGAGCTGGGTTACCAACCTCCTTCCCTCCTCCAATTCCTCTGTGTAGACTGCGTCTAGCCAGCACAACCTGAAAGCAGTGAGAACGTCTACTGCCCGTGCTGATGGAAACTGATGGAATCATTGGGACTATCTCAAAACAACCCAGGACTTCCAATCCTGGTGCATTCTCCTGGAGATAGTTCTGTGTGGGGGTTTCAGAAATCAAACATTCCGAGCAGCCAGCAGCATCTACAAAAACTAAAATCTGGCAACAGGCCAGATGTCCATCAACAGGAGAGAAGAGGGATAAACAGTGACATATGCTCACAAGGGAACAGGCTGATCTTTTGGAAAGGAATTCATTGCAGCTGCATGCACACATCTGTAGTGATAAGAGCGGCGGGGCTGCTTCCCCAGCACCCCGGCTGCCTGGCTAGCTCAGTCGGTAGAGCATGAGACTCTTAATCTCAGGGTCGTGGGTTCATGCCCCACATTGGACGCCATTCTGTAGTGATAAGAGCGGTGGGGCTGCGTCCCCAGCACCCCGGCTGCCTGGCTAGCTTATGCCCTGAAATAATTACACGGAAACTGTATTCTTTTAAACACCGCTTGGCCCATTTCTATCTAGCCTCTTCTCAGCTAACTCTCGCACCTGGACTAGCCCATTTCTAATAATCTGCTGTAGCCCACCAGCTGGCTTACCAGGAATGATCTTAACCTGCATCTGCCTGGAGTGGGAGAATCATGGCAACTCCTTGACTCAGCTTCTTTGTCCCAGCATTCTGTTCTGTTTTCTCCTCCCACCTATGTTTTAACCTATGAGGGCCAAGCAGTTTCTTTATTGCTTAACCAATGAAATCAACAGATTGATATATGACACTCCCACATCACACATCTGCAAGGGTGAGTGTAAGAACACATCTGTAAGGGTGAGTGTAAGAACACATCTGCAAGGGTGAGTATAAGAACACATCTGCAGGGGTGTGTAAAAACACATCAGCAGGAGTGTGTGAGAACACATCTGTAAGGGTGAGTGTAAGAACACATCTGCAGGAATGTGTGAGAACACATCTGTAAGGGTGAGTGTAAGAACACATCTGCAAGGGTGAGTGTAAAAACACATCAGCAGGAGTGTGTGAGAACACATCTGTAAGGATGAGTGTAGGAACACATCTGCAAGGGTGAGTGTAAGAACACATCTGCAAGGGTGAGTGTAAAAACACATCAGCAGGAGTGTGTGAGAACACATCTGTAAGGATGAGTGTAGGAACACATCTGCAAGGGTAAGTGTAAGAACCTAATGGGCTAAAGGCAACAGCAGTAAAGGAAAGCTCAACACAGGACATGCCTCGTGTCCAAAATGGGAAAAGTAAGTCATACAGTTTACAGATGCATAATAGGTCATAAAGATACTTTTAAGAAGCAAACAGTGGGCCCTCACAAAAGTCTGGAGAGTGGTTGTCACTGGAAGGCAGGCAGAGGTGTGAAGATGTGACAGAGAAGGCCTGTGGCAGGAGTCAAGGTGAAGAAGGGACTACAGTGTCCCATCACTGAGCCTGGGAAGGCTAAAAGGGTAACACATACTGAACTGTGTGTTTGATAGAAAGCATGATCCTCTGTGTGCATGGCATATAATATATGAATACACTTTTGTGTTATGTCAATATCAAGAAGGCACAAGCCTGTTCAAACTGTGGCACAGACCAAATACATGTTTTCATGCAGAACGGATGTTCTGAAATCCATTCTCACCATGAAATTCCCTTTAAAGCATGCCACAAGAAGTCAAGCATTCACCACCCAGCTAAAGGCCTGCAGCACAAGATGCTCAGGGCCCATGGAGATATCCCTGCTTTTCTAGTTTAGGGCTTCTCCCACAGGCGATGGAATCCTTGATGAGTTTTTAACTGGTAAATATGAATGACTTAAACTTTTCCATTTTAGAAACTGTTGAGTATAGGGATCAGTGCCATGAAGTATATCTATAGTATTGTACTGCTCCTGTTCATCTCCAGACTATTTCTCCCTTCCCACACTGAATGTCACATAGAACAATACCTCCCTGGTGCTTTTGTGAGGCTGACAACTCCAGTGCTCATATCTGTGTGTTACAGAATACTTACTCTTCTGTGGCCAGCTTATCTTATTTCATATAGCACCCATGCTTATCCCTGTAGCACATGTCAGGATCTCCATCCCCTGTAGGCTACTCTATTCCACTAGGACTGGATGGTTTTATTTTTCCATTTCTCTACTGATAGGCATTTGAGTTGCTCCTGTCTCCCAGCTACTGCAAGGGATGCTACAGTGAGCAAGCATGTAAGGTTATTTCTTCTCGACCTACTAACATTTTATACCCAGCTAAAATGTCTCTTTTCTTAGCCTCTTCCAGATAGTCTTTATTCTACTACCTTAAGTCCATGTGAGGTAAGCCTGATGTAGGAAGGTCATCTGTCTATTTATTTGTTACTTTCATTGGTTAATAAAGAAACTGCCTTGGCTTTTTGATAGGGCAGTATTTAGATAGGTAGAGTAGACAGAACAGAATGCTGGGAAGAAGGGAAGTGAGGTCAGATGCCATGGAGCCAGCTGCCAGGTCAGACATTCTGAATCTTTCCCAGTAAGCCACCACCTCTACACACACTCTAATAATCTGGTGCTACACAGATTATTAGAAATGGGTTAATCAAGATGTGAGAATTAGCCGATAAGAGGCTAGAACTAACAAGCCAGGCAGTGTTTAAATGAATACAATTTGAGTGTTGTTATTCTGGGTGTAAAGCTAGCCGGGTGGCGGGATGCCGCCCGCTGTTCCTATCACAACATAAGCCTTCTTCCTCTTCACCATAAGGAAACCTTTTAGCTGTTTTCTCTTCAGTCCAGGCATTACCAGGTCTTTGAGTCTTTCCATCAGAGCTCATATAATTTATTTCCCAAATACTTCAGCAGCCTAACATGATTCTTTGGAGACATCTATTACATTAACTTTTGTGGAAACCACATACACAGTCCAGTGAGGAACCCTTCACTTTGTCAAAATTAACATCTTTGAAATAAGGTCTCCCCTACCTGTGGGTGTCTGACTGATCTGTGAGCTTCCGTGCAGTAAATTACCATTCATAGATGTGAAATGTCACCTTGACATATGGCCCAGTCTTTTAGTCCATAAAAGTGGTGGTGATGGTGATAGTGGTGGTGGCAGCATGTGTGTGTGTGTGTGTGTGTGTGTGTGTGTGTGTGTGTGTGTGTGTAGTTTATATAATGCAGAGGCTAGAGGATATTAATGGGTGTCTTCCTTGATCCCTCTTCATCCTATTTTTCAAATCAGGCTCTCTCACAGAACCAGGAGCTTATCTACTAAGCTAGGATGGATGGCTAGTGAGCTCCGGAGATCTTTCTATCCCCTGAGGCGCCTCAGCAATGGGATTACAGGAACATGCCACTGTACTCAGCTCTCCTATGAGAGCTGGACGTCCAAATTCAGCTCCTCGTGCTTTGGTGGTAGGCATTTTACTGACTGAGCCATCTTCCCAGGCCCTGGAGATTATTTTTAATATGATCTCATAGGAGTCTGCAATACCAAACCTTAGAAACCCTGTCTGTTCTCTTCATCATTGTATAGTATGTCGCCTGCCAAACTACCTACTAGAACAACACAGATGAGTTCACTGGACACTGTGGAAATCATCGTCCTGTGGGTCTGTGTATCCTCAGATGATTTTCTCATGAAGCCAGTCCATGAAGGGTCAGCTTACAGTGCTGTATCAAAGCAGGTAGACATAGATGGTCTCACTCTTTTCTGAACATGCATAAAGTCTGTTTCAATCACTGTTGAAATTTTAACAGGTCTACGTTGCCTTATAGTTAACCTCCGAAGATTCCTCTTTCCTGCCTTTGAAACACATGCAGGATGGTTTTCTACTTCTTTTATTCTGGGAACTTCTGAATTCTTTATCATTATGAAAAATAAGTGTTTCATGGTTTCCCTACCTCTGTCCTTAATATATAAGGATGGAGCACCTGAACTGGGAAGCTGCAAGTCTGTGTGTACATCTGAGATCACACTTGTACAGTCCTCATTTGATTGCTGCTGTCTTGATGGAAACTATTCAAAATCCCCTCAGCTTCCAGGTTCTCTAGCTCACTCATCAGCTTCCTCAAGACACTGGCCTTCCCACATTTGACAATTTTCATTAATCTTCTCGCTAGTTCAAGCAATGTCTTGGTGAATATGTGTGGTACCAAGAGGATAAGAAGGAAAAGATTCCAAGTTCCCAAGGCTTGATTGGTCTTTCTCTAGAGGATGGAGGTCTCTTCTCACCAGGTGTAGAACTCTGTGTGACACTAGCCTAAGGGAGCAGGAGAAACCAAGTCACTCGCTGCTGTTTCATTGGCCTGGGGAATTTCAGGACCTCAGTGTTCTCATAGCTGAAAGGAGGGGCGGGATGTAACTGCTAACCAGAGGCAGCACTGTCAGTTGGATAGGAGTCCCCTGCTGTGTGTACATGACAGTCCAGCATTAAATGAAGCTGTGCCCCTTAGTCTCCTCACTACAAAATTCCAAATAACAGCATGTGTTCCCAGAAGCCCCAACTGAGACCCACTGGGAGACTACCGTTAGTCGCTCTCTCATCCCTGGATTTCTCGATCTATAGTCCCAGCAGACAGACGCTTTGAAATTTCTAATCATTAGTAACTTTACATTAAGTTTTAGTCAATAACGCGTTACTTTGCTGGAGCTCATTTTCTAGATGAAATAGAGGCAGTCTGTTCAATTACAGCAGACATGCAATGTTTTTTATCCAATTTTTTAAAATTAGCAGGAGTAACTAATTGCGAATCTAGACATCAGGAAAAACTGATACATAATTAATCATTTAAGTCAATCAGATGAAGAGCTGAGATGAATAAAAAATGTTGACAAATTCTTATCAGATCACAACAAAGCCAGCCAGCTGAAAACCTTTGTTTTAAAGAGCAAAAGCCTCTGCTGTGCCTTGAAATTCTCTTGCAGATCAAAAGACTGTCCTCAAATCCAGAGAATTATCTACCTGCTCAAAAGGGTGTATTTGCTTCTTTCAGAACAAATAACTTAGTCCATCAACACTGATTCTTCTAAGAAAGCTTATTTTCTTATCCTTCCTCATTACAATACTGTCTTGCCCTCTACCCTCCAATCCTCAGCCCCTTTCCTCCCCTGCCCCCCACCTACCTAGGCAAGCCAGAACCAAGCAGCTAGCTCTCTTTTCCTCAACAGAAATAGTCTAACTATTCAAGTGCTACACAAGGGTCTCTATGCTCACACATTCAGAAAATATTTTCTTCTCAAGGCAGAAGGCCACCCTCCCACAAAAATATCTGGCCCCTTCAAGGCTTGCGAGCAAGTCTAGACAGCAAGGGACGGTTGTGAAATTAAATGGGGCCTCCTCTTCCCCACCCCACCCCCACCCTTGGTAGTGAGTAAAGAAAATGGGAAGGAGTTCTGGAACAATGAACCGTGTCAGGCTTCCTTCCCTCCCCAACAGGTCTAAGAGGGAGCATCGGCAAAACATGTCATGTCATGTTCTGATGCCAGGATGAGAAGTGAAAGCGTTCACACTGACTTTGTAAAGGCTGCAGCCTTAAGAGGCTGGTCTCCTGCAGCTAGCTCTCGGCTTCCTCACTGGTCTTTGGGGAAAGGAGAAAGCCTGCCAAGGATTTGGAGTCTGTACATCGAAGGGTAATGGAACAAACAGGAAAAAGAGAGAAATCTGTGTAGTTAGATGAAGAAATAGGAAAGCTGAACCCAAATCTCAAATTTGTTTTTGCTTTTCTGCTAATTACCCAGCACAGCCAGCCAGCTCTGGTCAGTTACTTTCCCAGGAAATGGATCTGGGTATCTAACCTCAATTGGTACCTAGCATTAGATAAAGGCTATATGTGTTTGTAGATTGACAGAGACCATAAACAGAAGAATTGGGAGCAGCTATTTTTTTCTTAAGGGAAAAGCCAGCAAAAGGGGCAGATACTGTGGTTATGGGGATTCATGCTAATGAGGTCAATAGCAGGCCTTCTACTGCGAAGACCACCACTTCTCGGCATCTCACTCTGCCATCTTAGTGGCCGAATCTAATGCAGTCGATTTAAGTCAGTCATCTAGGGGAAGCATAATCAGAGTGGACGAAAACGATTAGACTCAAGTCACATTAAGATGCTCGAATTGATGGGTTGTCATAGCAATTAGTGTACAGAAGGCAAAGCATCTAGAACAATCACAGGTAACTCCTGAAGACACGGCTTCAGCACTGAGTGAAAGGAGTTAACTCCTCGAGAGGAAATGGGATCAGCAGGACCCAAAAGAGCCTGAGTGTGGAGGGGAGAAGAACTCAGTTTTAAGCAGGTTGGGTTTGAATCCTGTGTACTATCCAGGTAAAGATGATGAGACTCTGGAAGGGACAAATATGAGGTTTGACAAAGACTTGGAGTGTAGGTGTGGCCCTGGGGAGCACTGGGTATGGGAAATTCCTTATTCAGATACACAGGATGCAGTGGAGAAGGCTACATCCCTCCATACCCTCGTAAGAGAATTCCCAAGTCCAACTCCCAACTGACCATCATCATGGAGACCCAAAAAAGATGCTGCATTAGTATGTCTGTGGCATGGTAGGGGTGGGGGGATTGGGGTGGCTATCAAGTCACAAAGGCAGCCTCGGTTGGCCCAGAGAGCAGCACCTTTCAGTAATAGGTAAGTAGGTCTGGCTGGGGTGGCCTCACTATCTGCTCTGCCTATCCTGGCCATCGACAGGACCTTCCAGACAGCTCTTCATGCAAAGAATGGAGGAGGAGGCTGTAGAAGCCTTAGACTCTGGGACTGGCTGAGCAGCACAGCCAAACCCAGCCAGAGGTCAACTTCCATTGTCATTCACTTAGCCTTTTGAGTGTCTCCAATTAGATTAGGCTGGCTGGCCAGTGAGCCCCAGGGATTCCCAGGAAGCCCCTCCTGCTTCTACCTCCCCAGAACTGGGATTGTCAGCATGCCCTACCATGTGGGGAAGGTCCTTAAAGGGTTTAAGAGAACTTCTGGGCTCTACCAAAACAGCTCCAACCTCCTCTCAAAACCTCCTCAGATTCACCCAGTCAAATCAAAGTCCATTTGTTCAGCAATGAGCAAAGAACATCTCCCTCAGTGCAGCCCAGCATTCCCCATGGAGGCAGAACCTGGCTGGGAACTGCTTGAATTACTATTAGTGAGTGAGACAGAATGAAAAGGTAAGGTTTGGCTGAGCAGAGAAGAGGAAGAGGGTCAGCACCGGTGTGCACAGCCAGGTCAGGGCAAGGCAAGGCTGCCCCTCTAGTTACAAAGCTACTTAAGTCCCAGACATTTAGGTGTCAAATCAGGCCCACTATAGATGGCTAAAACTTGGTTTTAAACCAGATGTGGTGTTATGCACCCGCAATTCCAGCACTCAGGAGGCTGAGGCAAGAAAATTTTAAGTTTAAGGTAGAAGAAAGAAAAGGAAAAAGTGGGAAAGGGGGAGGGAAGAAAGAAGTGGGGCAGAAGGAGAAGAAAAAAGGAAGGGAAGAGGGAAAGGGGGAAAGCTGGTTAAAAATGGTTTTGGCTGAGGAAGCTTTCAAACTTTGAAATGGGAAAGTTAATAATCAGAAAGAATCCCAAAAATCTGACTTTTAAATGACTTCTTTCTCTATCAGTATAAAAGCATCAAAAAATACAAATTTTCCCTGAACATCCTCCCCCTTTCAGATTATCAGGAAGTACTCTTCCCAGAAACAGTCACGACAACATTAACTAATTGGAAAGAAATACCAAGTCCATATTCAGAGCTGACTCAAGGCCTGCTTACCCCCAACTTCTGGCCAAATAGAAAAGTCCAGCCAAGAAGACACTCCAAGAATTTCCTAAGTACGGGACACAATACTAATAAGCTACTTTTCCACTCATGTTTTAATTTGAAGAATAGCTTTAGATTTCCCTTTTTCTTCTCTCCAATTTCCCAATTAATCAAGCACTTAAATCAATCAAGTTCTGGTATAGAAGTCCTTACACCAGAAAAAAATTATAAGTTAAGTCACTTAAAAACTGGTTGTCAGCCTCAAACAAGTATTAGATGCTCTAAGTCCAGTGGAAGCTAAACTCTGACAGTCTTTAGAGACTAGAATGTATACAAACCATTCTGAGTTTAGAGCTATTTTGTTTGCAGAGAGCTCTTGTTACTGCTCCCCCACCCTATGTCTTCTCTTCCCTCCCTCCCCTCCTTGAAAGAAAGAATTCAATCAGAAGATGTAGTTTAAGCAGAAGTTTGTTTAGCAAAGTTAAACAAAGCAAATATTGTAGAGATCTTGGAGTGGGATCTTCAAGGTAGGGAGCAGCTGAAGTGAGTCTACATTGAGAATTTTAAAGAGGCTTTTGTAACTATCTATAAAGTAGGTGACATATTTATGGTGAAAGATGACCCCTTTCCTTTCCTAAATCAGAGTGCATCAAGTCTCCCTTTTAGAGTACTTCCTATGATCCTCCACGAAATCCCACCAAAGGAGTGTGTCAAGGCCCCAATACAAGTGATATCATAGTGATGTTGAGGATGTAGATCCTGGGTGAGCACATATGTTGGATCCTGCCTTCAGGTCTTAGTTCCTTACACGGTAGAAACAACCTGACTGCAGGGACATTCTGGTGGCTGGAAAACACACCTACAGTGGCCCTCAGTCAACTGTGTCCACCTCACTTGCTTGATATCATTTCCATGTATTTCAGCTCAGCTTCAAAGTTCTGCTGCATCACAGAGAAAGTAAGGTCTGACAAAGGAAAGGAAACACACAGTAACAACAGAGGCAACCACACTTAAGATCAAAATCTAGGGTCCTTGAGTTCTCAGTAGTCCTCATTGTCCACTATGTTCAGCAATTCCGGTTTTATCCCATGCTTTTTCAGACCCAGGCCAGCTGGCCTTGGTGGGTTCCCGATAGAACATCCCCATTGTCTCAGTGTGTGGGTGCACCTGATCCTACTGCACGTACTGGCTTTGGGGGAGCCTAGGCAGTTTGGATGCTCACCTTACTAGACCTGGATGGAGGTGGGTGGTCCTTGGACTTCCCACAGGTCAGGGAACCCTGATTGCTCTTTGAGCTGATGAGGGAGGGGGACTTGATCAGGCGAGGGGGAGGGAAATGGGAGGCGGTGGCGGGGAGGAGGCAGAAATCTTTAATAAATAAATAAATTTAAAAAAATCCAGGGTCCTGACAGACCAAGGCAGCTCCACTGCCCTAGTGCTAAAGTGACAATGGAGATGCTGCAGGAGGCACAGGACCCAGCAGAGTCACTATGACAAAATCTCTGGCACCCCACCTTGTTCCACACATGTTGTGTCTCCAACATGTAACAATTTTCACTCCTCAGAGCAGCTGAAACAACCTATTGCTCCTGTTCCTGGTTCCCTCCAGAAAACAAGAAACACCAAAGCATCAGGAATGGAAAAAAAAGAGATGTTTCCCACACTTCCAGCCTCCGGTGTTCAAGCCCACGAGCTTCATTCAAAGGCACAGTGACCCCTGGGTCTTATGGTCACCTAGTCTCTGGGTCATTTGGAAGAATCACCTGTGTGGCCTGTTAAAATAGAGATTCTGAATCAGTAGGTCTCAAAGGGGCCTGGTATGATGGTACCTAGAGAGCTCCGAATGCCTGCGGCTGTGAGAGCCTACCCTGAACAGCAACAGTGTAGCCACTGCATACATTAGAGCAACAATGTAGCCACTGCACACATCAGAATGGGCAGCAACAATGTAGCCACTGCACACATCAGAATGGGCAGCAACAATGTAGCCACTGCACACATCAGAATGGGCAGCAACAATGTAGCCACTGCACATCAGAATGGGCAGCAACAATGTAGCCACTGCACATCAGAATGGGCAGCAACAATGTAGCCACTGCACACATTAGAATGGGCAGCAACAATGTAGCCACTGCACACATTAGAATGGGCAGCAACAATGTAGCCACTGCACACATTAGAGCAACAATGTAGCCACTGCACACATTAGAATGGGCAGCAACAATGTAGCCACTGCACACATTAGAGCAACAATGTAGCCACTGCACACATTAGAGCAACAATGTAGCCACTGCACACATCAGAATGGGCAGCAACAACTTAGCCACCACACACATTAGAATGGGCTACAGAAAGCTTCATTCACTCCTCAGGCTTTCAAACTGTGTTCTTAGCCAGATCTGGCAAGATTTCAGCGGGAAATATGAAAGAAGATGAGAACAAAGACACTTCTGCTCCCTGCTTCAGCTAGAACAGCCATTTCTTCCTTAGAAATTAGAATCCATCACAGTTCATGCAATAAAGCTTGCTTTGTTCTCAAGTTTGAGAGCTACCACTTACATCTAACCACTTCTAGAAGAGCTTGGGGGTGAGTCACAGGTGGTGGCAAAGTAGTTAGAGGCCAGGCGATGATACAGCTATGGTCTCCCTGGTCTCCCCTCAGGAAAACTGAGAACAAGTCATGATTTCCCTTCCTATGCATTTACCAAAATAAGCCTGCCAGAGTCCAGCAACACCCCAGCTCCCTATAGTGACATCTTGTCCTGCCCCTGCCCCTAGGGCTGACTCTCTGAACTGCACTGCCATCTCCTTCTGGCAAGTCTGGGCAATTAGGAGAATGATGGAAGAAGCTACTCAAATGAGGTTTAAAAAAATGAGGACCCTCCCCAGCCATAGACAGGACTGGGGGTAGCTCTGGAATAGTTCCTCTGATGGGCAGGTGTGTGCTTGCAAGATCTCAGAATTCCTGTGTCTGAGGAGGGGCCCCGCTGACTCACCTGTGCACTTACAGACAGCTTTCTTCAAGCCAGTGTGGATAACGTGCCAGGGCAGCTGCGGGGCCCCTGCTTTACAGGAAGGTTCATCCTCTCAGCCTCAAAGCAGGAGCTAGGGAAGAGTGCAGAAGCAGGGGAAACTCACCATAAGAAACATATCTAAAGAAAAGACAGTGAACATGAGAGATTATGTTGAATGTGAAGTCAGAAGACAAAGCCTGGGGCTACTTGAAAAAAGACAAAAGATATTATCTATGACCCTAAGGATTCTATAATGTGTAGAGGTTGTAAAGAGGCAACTAATGCACAGGAAACAATTAGTGATCAATATAAAACAATGTGTATGGGGCTGGGGAGGTGGCTCAGTGGGGATAGGATTCTCCATGCAAGCATAAAAGCCTGAGTTCAGACCCAGCACCCACATAAAAATTCTGTTAAGAGTAGTGCCCAACCTAAAGTTACAGCACTGGAGAGACAGACATTGGGGCTCATAGGCAAGCCAGCTAGACAGCCAGCCTCATCTAAGGCAAACTCTAAGTTTTGTGAGAGACACTATCTCAAAAAAATACAGTGGAAAGCAATTGTAGAAGATACCAAATCACCTCTGGCTTCCACATGCACACATACACACACACACTACCCACCATCACAGACACACATATTTGTAATTAAAAACAAGACTGAGGGGCTCCAACTGCAAGAGGCACAAATGGGGACTAAGAGATCAGCAAGGGCTAAAGCATATGGGAAAGACAACACAAAGACGATCACATGGAATACGCCAACTCAAGACAGGAAAACAATAGATGACTCATGTGTCCTAAGGATCCACGGGATGCACCAGGAGTTAAATCGTCAAGACAGGTGGGGCTGATGAGTTCGGAGTCCTCCTAAAAGAGCTATGACCAATACAGTCCAGCTTAGCCAATCCCCAGCTGTTTCTGCTTTCCAAAGGGCTTTGCTCATTTCTTGAGTTTTCTATCAAGCAGTTCTAAGAATGGTGCTAGGATATAAGCAAGATCAACTCTGATTTCTACCCTGTCATAGCCCTGAGCAACACAACGTTTAAATGTCTAAATATCAGCATCTATTCATTGTCCTTGCATCTGCACCTTCCCCTCTAAAAACCAGTAATGGCCCAAGAATAGAACATGACCGGCCCAGAGACAGACACCAGCTGTACATCTTCAAAGGGGAAAAGGGCTTTGGTAGAAATCATTCAGTGGATTTTGAAGGAGAAATTTACAACCATAGTCACATTCCACCTCTGATCTGACCCCAACTACAGGGTAAGAATGAACATCTTTAAAATCTCATACTGCCTGATACACACTCTTCCCACACATAAGTCTCTGGGGTAGGGAAGTCTGAGTTTCTTGCTTGACTGACAGACCTCAGAATGGAATATCCATTTCCACCATGGCCTGCCTCCTGGAAACATCACCTGACTCCTAAACTACACTCAAACCAATGGAGAAGACAGGCACTCTTCAAGTCCATCGGGAATCCCAAAAGATGTCACCACATGCCATATATAACCTGACTTCTGCCTCTGTGTGACTCATGCCAGCATCATCAATTGTCCTTCCATCCCTCGGCAGCTAGATCTGGGTCTTGCCCAAAGTCTATAGCCAACAGAACTCAAGTCCTACTTGTAAAAACATCTAAAGTGGTACACGTCTTAATTTCAGTACTAAGGCAATGAGGCAGGAAGACAAGTTTAAGGGTAACGTGAGATAGACCATATCCCCAAATACCAAAGGGTCATTTAAGACTTCAGAGCAGAAAGAACCTTTGCATGCATATTTTCCAGCCCTGTCACAAAAAAAAAAAAAAAACAGAAGAAGCACAGATTTCATGAAGTGACTTATCCAAGGTCATGCAAGGTCCTTGGAAAGCAGACACAGTCTAAAGCCCAGGTCTTCCGAGTCATCTTAGGAGAAAATGTAACCACTGCCCAAGACCTTACATGGCCTTTATTTCACCATATCCCTTGGGCCATTTACAAGTGAAGACATGTGCCTGCTGACCACATGTGTTTCCACAAAGGACGATGGTGGTAGGAATGAAATGAGTCCCAGTCAGGTCAGCTGTTGCTTCATTTTGAAGCATCAGAGCAAGATGAATACAGCGGCAATGTGGATGGCACACCCATACAACACAGTCACCTCAGAAAGGAAGGTGAGTCCGTGGAAGGGAAGCCTGTATAAACCACCTCATTAAAGAGGCAAGAAGTAAGCAGAGCTTGTTAACTCCCTGGTCCTGTCTTACAATAATTGTACGAGTAATTCAGTTCCTCCCCTGTGCTTCATTTTAGACATTCAAACGACTCACCGTGTGTAACCCTTTCCAAGCTCAAAGCAATAGAAATCCCACACTCACTCCATCTTCAGTCCAGCTAAGGAGTCTGGGTCTGGCTGTGTATTCAGAGTGAGATGAACCCAGGACTGAGAGCCCAGGACACCTGGGTTCACTTTTATTCATGGTGTGGTCTTTAGCAAATAAGTTCACATCTCTGCAATTGCCTGTGTGGGAGAGTTGAGAGAAAGAAGTCAACAAATAAACTCTCCAGGTGCCTTTTCGTGCAAGAAATCTCTGTCTTCAATTGATGCCAAGATAATTTTTCAGTTTCACTTAGAGCTGAACAAGAGAATGGAAAACCAACCATTATAGAGTGTTTGCTATGTGAGACACATTAGCCCGTGACAAAGGACTGTGTGACCCACTAGGTTTGGAAACCATTATCAGAGTGTTTGGTTGTTTATCCGAAGTTTATGACTGGTGAAGGATGACATCTGTACACTGTGTCACACCACACAGTAAAGATGAGTTCTTAGTTCTGAAACATGAGGGCTGAGGGAGAAAAATGAAGAGACAAATTCAAAGCCCTTGAGTCAAGAAATTTAAGTGAGCTGGGCAGTGGTGCTGCACGCCTTTAATCCCAGCACTCAGGTGGCAGAGGCAGGCAGATCTCTGTAAGTTTGAGGCCAGCCTGGTCTATAAGGGCTAGTTTCAGGACAGGCTCCAAAGCTGCAGAAAAATCCTGTCTTGGAAAAAAAAAGAAAAAAAATGAAGAAATTTAAGTGAATGAGTGACAAGGGCCAGAAGACATGTGGCCTCCTCTGAAAGAGTAGCTTCAGCATAGTGCAGTAATGAAGGAACTCAGGCCTTGGAGTGTTAGGTTTGAGTTTTGAGAGGAGACTGAAATCCAAAGTTTTGTAAAAAGTGACCTAACTTGGGAATTTCATACATAACTCTAAACATCACAGAAGCCAAAAACATAAATCCAGACTGAGTTCTGCCCCAGTTTATTCAAACTCTAGACTAATGGTTCTCAACCTTCCTAATGCTACTACCCTTTGATACAATTCCTCATGTTGTGGTGACCCCCAACCATAAAATTACTTCACTGTTCTTTATAACTGTAATGTTGTCACTATTGTGAATCATAATGTAAATATCTGATATGCAGGATATCTGCTGTGTGACTCCCAAAGGGGTTGTGACACGGGTTGAGAATTGGTGCTCTAGATGTTTAAGAAGCCTTCCTGACTATGGAATGAGAGAATCTGGAGCACTTCCTTTGGAACCCTAGAAAGCCTCATCTCATCTCCTTTTATAGGAAAAATGAATTTTCTAATGTGGGGCACTATGAGTCAACCAACCCTACCAATGGGCTGGTGTTTGTTCTGGCAACCCTTCTGTCTTGGGACAAAAAGTGAGGGGCCAGCTATGTGTGCCCCTAGGAGCATCAAGAGTGTCCTTTTTTTTCTAACAAGGAAAAAATTATTTGAGGGGACTGTGTTGAAAACTGGCTCTACCTCAATAGTTAGATCCAATTATACCATAATTACAAGGAGTCTGCATACATCAGAGCTTAGCTGGAAGAGGAGTACCGTGGCTCTTCAAAACACTGGCCAGAGGGAAACCTGTAATTTATCTATGTTGTCCTGGCAGAACTTCCATGGGAAAAAAAGGCACAAGGAAGCTCTTGATGGCCACATGAAGAAAATGCATACTTCCTGGTCACTGCATCAGAAAACACAGGACCAGGGAGAGGGTGTCTTCCTTTAAAAATGGCCAGAAATTAGGAGTACAATGCTGTGAAGGGAACTATTGGACTGGAGAGATGGCTCAGTGGTTAAGATCACTTGCCTGTTCTTCCAGAGGTCCTGAGTTCAATCACCAGCAACCACCTGGTAGCTCCAACCATCTGTAATGGGATCAGATCCCTCCTCCTTGTGTGCATGAAGACAGTGTACTCATATCCATAAATATATGAATAAATAAATCTTAAATAATTGACTATTATCAATTATTTATAATTTCCCCTCCTCTCACCATGGAGGGAAGACAGGAATATTTCAGTGTTTTGGCTAAGTTGGTGATCAGAAGAGGAACTTTTAGAGGTGTTCCTCAAGTTGGGGAAGCATCGAATGATTGTTTCTGGATATAAACAAGAGGTAGAAGACATTTTCCTCAAGTCTGGGAAAGGCTCCCCCAGCCTGAAGGGTATGCTATGCTCTATGAACCCTATCATCACTACAGATCTTATTAGTGGACATTCTTCCCTGTTCATTGAAGGCAAGCCTCTCCCTCCTCTCTGTTGAAGCCTCAGTGGTCCTCATGGTGACACCCCTGGGCCGAGTCAGGCACTGGGTTAGACACTCTCGGGGTTTCACTGAGGGCATGTTGCCTCTGAGGCGGTAATATCACACTCTAATTCCTTCTTAATTCCCATCACATTTTTGAGACAGAATATGTGACTGGAAGGATGGGAAGTTTGAGTCAATTCATCAAACAGGTATTAACTTGACATTGGGCAGGGCCTACTGCAACATTCTTGGAGGAGGGGTGGCCAGGAATGAGGCTAGGGAAGCCTGGGCCTAAGAAACTAGAAAATGTCCTCCAGTGGAGATTAACACATCCTAGATCCATTATCCACACAAGCTAACTAAATTCCATTTGTTTCTCTGTGTAAACTCCATGCTATGAGAATTACAGGACAAGGAAAAAGAGACCCCAGGGACAGGATTGTCAGAGAGCCCCAAGCCAATGAGAGGACAGCACCCCATTTCCTGAGGCAGCTCTGCTCAGTGGCAGGACAGTGAGAGACCCACTTGCCCATGCACAGGAAAGAAGTTCCATAGTGAGAAAATGGGCAGAGATCAAGGAGAAACCACTGTGGTCTGGCTGAAGAAAACCCCGGATGCAGAGAGTAAGCAAGGGTGGAATAGAAAGCCACATACACTCTATCTCTGGAAATCAGAAGGCAGCCATGAGAGCCTTGGGATGTGAGACCAGTCTCCAGAGGCTTCCAGGGCCCTCAGCAATTCCTGCTGCAGTGCACCAAGTGAGCAGAAGAGTTGGCAGCATCAGGGAGGCCTGGGTACCTCACACAACATGCAGAACTAGCCCAGAGACAAAGGAGAGGCAGCTGTGTTAGTAACTGCTCGACAACAAGGTCTGCTTTATGACTGGCAGAACAGGTCCCATCAGGGCCACGTTTAAGCCCCAAACCATTTCCTTACATGTTAGCAATTGGGTCTTATAAGCACAAAGTAGCCAGCTGCTATTCATCTCAGGAGTGGGGCTGAGGAAAACCAGGAATGACAGCTGAGTCCTCAGACCCAACACAGAGACCAGCAACCAGGCACACAGCTGCTCTTACATCCAAAACATCGTGATCAAAATAAAAAGCAAGGGTGAAGCTCTGCATATTGTTCCTTGCAGGTGAGGAGTCCAAACGTCATGAGTCCATAGAATGCCAGACATGGTGACACATACAACCTCAATACTCTGCAGGCTGAGGCAGGGGAGTCTCCAGTCTGAGGACAGTCCAAACCCCACAACTAAACAGTGCCTCCAAATAAAACAATAAACAAAATGAAAAAACAGCCATAACAACCATGTGGCTGTGATGACCAGTCATCAAGTAGTGGAACCCAGTCTCTAGTCTAATCTCACTGTCTCCACTCATGACGTAAGAAGGTTTACCTCCTAGCCCATTCCTGTTCAGGAAACGTGATGAGGTTTTCCTTGGCTTTCCTCATTCTTGGTTGCAAATGATGCCACAGACACTCAAAGTCCCCCCAGCTTGGGAAATCTCACCCTAGAACCAAGGCCCTCCTCTTCCCCAGTTCCAGCTCATGACATGTGCCAAACCCCAGACTCCTTCTGAGGCTCTGCCAGCCTGGCTATCTCCTTCCTCGCTTACAGTCCACCCCATCCATTATTAAATTGTAGGATCACCGTACGCCGCTGCAGCGACAGACCTCCCCCACTGCATATTGCTCTGCTGCTCAGAACTGCTGACCTCAGCACCGTTGCTGGGATGGATGAGCTGGCAGCCACAAGCACGGTCTGAAATGAGAAACCAGTGCTCAGAGCCTGAGAGGATGAATCCTTCCCGTGAAGATTTGATTTGGATTCTTTTTTTCCCCTCTGTCTAAAGGATGCAGGTATGATGAGAAGACGCACCCAAACTTAGCTTCCTTTCCCCCTGAATCATCCTAATGTTTGGTTAGAACCTTCACACAGAAGTTTCGTGGAAATCTCCCTTTTCTCTACCTCACCCATTTTGCACAGCCAGGTTCCCCTCTCTCAGCCGGTTGGCTGGATACTGGCTGTGCACACTCCCAGAGAGACAAGTGAGCTCACAGGAGGAGCACATTCATTTGCACACGCTGCACAGTGGCCCCTGGGTGCTGAGCCAGGCAGCGTCCTGGCTTTACAGCCCGCCAGCCTCCCTTTACAGACTCCCTGGTCATTTTCTCCCCGTTAAAACTTGCCCCTCTCTTGCCAACCTTCCCTCTTTATTTAGCAAATTTTAACTGGCGTCTCATGAAACACACAGAAGAACGTAGCGGGGCAGCCAACAGAGATTGCCAAACTCGATTACCTGATTACCTGTGCAGTTCCATCCTCCAGCAATGCCTGGGAGGGCATACCTAGCTTTGCATCCTCCCTTCCTTCCCTCCACTCTAGACCCCCTGGGTGGCAATCAGAGGCTGGAGTGGGAAGCACATCTTCTTATAATTTACCAGGGTCCACCTACCCAGCCCTCCTCAGCATTTCTTCTACACATACCCTTTTTCTTTCTTTCTTTCTCTTTCTTTCCTTGTTCTGTCTTTCTTTTTCTTTAGTAATATATTTTATTCTTGGAAAATTCTGTGCATTTATACCACATCTATCGATCATATCCATGTGCCACTACCTCCCTCCAGCTCCCCCGATGTCCCATCTCCCTCCTAGCTACATGTTTTCTTTTTCTTTTTGATTCATTTATTTGCTGCTGCTATTAAGACCAAAAATAAGTTGGGGCAGAAAGGATTCATTTGATCTTTCCGCTTAGAGTCCATCCTGAAGGGATGTCGGGGCAGGAACGTGAGGCAAGAACTGAAGTAGAAACCACAAAGGAGGGCTGCTTACTGGCACACACTCCATAGTTGCTCAGCTTATTTCCTTTCTTGTTTGTTTGGTTGATTGGTTTGGGTTTGGTTTGGTCTTGGTTTTTAAGACAGGGTTTCTCTGTGTAGCCCTGGCTGTCCTTGAACTCACGACTGTGTAGACCAGGCTGGCCTTGAACTCAGAGAGCCACCTGGCTCTGCCTTCCAAGTGCTGGGAGTAAAGGTGTGCACCAGGACCACCCTGCTCAGCTCACTTTCTGACACAATCCAGGAGCACCTACCCTGGGACGGCAACACTCTCAATGGTGTAGGCCATTAAGCAAGAAAATGTCCTAAAGATTTCCTAAGGCCCATATCATTCTCACTTGGTTCCTGTGGAGCAACTGAGGGGCTGCTGGATTCATTCTCATTTCTGGCAGCATATGTCGCCACGGTGCCTTCCTCACTCTGTCCTCTGCGAAGTCTTCATGCTCAGGGATTGGGACTTAGCCACTGACCGTCCCCAGCACTTTGCATCTGGCACATAGAAGTTGCTCAAAAAATGTTAGGTGGTGGCGCACGCCTTTAATCCCAGCACTCGGGAGGCAGAGGCAGGCAGATCTCTGTGAGTTCGAGACCAGGCTGGTCTGCAAGACCTAGTTCCAGGACAGGCTCCAAAACCACAGAGAAACCTGTCTCGAAAAAAAAAAAAGTTAGGTGACCCTAGAAATACATAAGCAATGCTAGCTTTTCCTCTCATTCCTTACATCTCTGATCTTCCAAATCCTGAGAGACCTTGGTCAAGGCCAGAGGTCCAAACGTGTCTCCTGTATGGTGTCTCAGCACATGAACAGGCTCTGTTAGGATATTCCCCACCCTTAGTGTTCCTGTAATATTCTTATATTAATTTAGAAAAATAAAATCCCAAACAAACATTCTGCATGAAGGTGGAACCCTCCGACTTCCAGGAGGCTGGTAGACATTGGCATTTTGTAGGAGTTTATAAATGTTGGACAAAGAGCTATTGTTGGGTGCAGATCTGTAATCCAAGCACTTGTGACTGCACAGGCAAGAGAAGCGCAAGTTCAAGGCCAGCCTGAGCATCTTAGCCTGTCCCTGTCTCTAAATGAGAAGTACCAAGGAGAGCTAGGAACGCAGCTCCACGGTGCAGATCCGCAGTGCAGCTCCACAGTGCAGCTCCACGGTACAGCTCCACAGTGCAGCTCCACAGTGGCCTGGCAAGCACACCTGCACACAATCTGCAATACTGTAGATGAGGGGAACAATAAAAAGCAGAGGGCATCCAGAATAGAGTAATCCCAACTGGCTCTACCTTGAAGGGCTCCGAGGCCTGCTAGGCCCCTCTCTGTCATCAGCAAGGGTGGGTGGTCTTACTGGGTCCTTCTAAGCTGCAAAGCCAGGATGGCTTGTAAGGAAAGGACCAGAAAAGAAAGTGTAAACAGGGCAGGCTCCAGCCTGTCTCCCTCCTCCTGCACTCTGCAGAGAACAAGCCTATCTCAGGAAATGAGGGCCTGCAACCTCACCCTGGAGGCAGAGGATTCCTCATAGCAGGAAAGCATCAGACCATACCTCCAATGAATCCTGGCCTCTGGTGCACGCTGGACTAGAGGGAGCAGGGACATGAAGGGCAAGAACAGTAAGCGAGACTGCAGGTGTCCTGGTGAGCTTCATCCAAACCTCTTATCCCTACAAATGTTTTTCTCCTGTCCTGTACCTCAAAGGTCCTGGGAGTGTGGAGCCTTCCTTTGAAAGGAGCCGCTCTCATGCAGTGAAGAGAGCCCTGCTGACTACAGTCTGCTGTGTAATGCTGGCTCTCAGACCTCACAGAGGTCAGTACGTGGTGATGGTGCGGCCTCTGGAACCAGCGCAGGTTTGGCTACTGGAGACTCACCGCATCTCCATTTCTGTTTGTACCGCTTTCCCCATGCTCAGAAGCTAAAGCTCTGCAGGGAAGTTCCTTCAAGGAGGACTGAAGAGGAGGTGCAGGCCCTTGGCCACTGTTCAGGCGGGTGTCCTGCAGTCCTAATGGGAGTCCACACGGACAGGGTGGGTACTCATGACACTGCTTGTCCTTCTGCTGGCTCCATAGATAGAGTCCGCCCTAAGATGAATGGACTTCAGTCTCATCTGTTGCTATGGTTGCCTCGGTGCCTACCTCTGAGCATCTGGTAACACATGATGAACTTCCCTTTTGCTACCCGAGAGGCCATAAAGGACAAAGCAACCTTTTCTATGTGACACGTGCTTATGACTTTTAAAAGTACATCATATTCTACCCTCATCTCTCCCCAGTCACTGCTCCTGTCGACTGAGTGCCCAGCTTCTCAATCTACCCCCCAAGGTGGCCTGTTCCCAGACCACTCACCAACTGCCTCTTGAATCTCACTTTCTGGTTTGATTGATTCTGCTCTTAAAACGTGAAGGTCATAACTGAAGGCTGTAGACTCGAGACGACCCTGACCAGGTGAGCAGGGCTGCCATCACTTTATTATTTGGTCTCATCTTCCTTCCTTCCTACACACTCAGCTACATCCCTAGAGGTGGTGTGCATGTGTGCACACCTGTGTGTGTCTGGTTTGAACTAAAGACTTTGAACATGTAAGCTGACCAATTGAACTATATCCTGAGCCCTCCTTTTTTCCTTCCCTCCCTTCTGCTTTTCCTCCTTTCCTCATCCCTTCTTTCCTTTCTTTTGTCTCTGCTTCCACAGTACTGGGAATAGAACTTGGGCTGTGTGCATGCAAGGCAAGGACTCTATCACCAGGCCACACCCCAGCCCTGGCTCAGATTTCTAAGAGTGCAGTCAGAGAAAGACCTTGCTCTTCTCACAGCCACATCGCAATGCTGAGCTCTATGAAGTTTGGTGCAAGCTCAGAACCCCATTTGGGCTGTTGTTTTGTCTTCCTGCCTTCATATGTTACAGATAACCCACATCTTCCCAGCTTTACACCTAATGTTTCCTTTCTGGGTCCCAGGACAGAACACAGTGGGGTTGAAGGAAGCAGCATGAGAATGCCTGCCTGCAGACTCTGAGCCCTGAGGAGCAATGTGAGAGATGGCCTCCCAGTACCTGCCCTGCATGGCCATGACCTGCTGTCTACAGCGGTTCCCTGAGAACATGCCATGTCACGCTAACCCTCCCGTACTCTCCCAGTGTAGCATAGTGAGGGTTCCTTGAACCCCAACAGCCTCTCCTTTAGGTCACCAACTACCATGGATTTAGCAGAACTTCAAGATGCCAGGTGCAAGCAGACCAGGGAAGTGGCACAATTAGGTGGACTTCTAAGCAGCATTCACTGATTCAGAGAGGCCTGATACAGACTCTCCTATGAGCAAGGCACAGAACTGGAAGAACCAGCAGAGAAATGCAATAGGTTCCCAGGAACCAGGCACACAGGGACCAAAGATTTCTAACTGTAGAGAACCTCTGGCTTGGGCGTGTTCAGGAAAAAGAGAAATGAGGGCCAAGGGACAGAAAGCACATGGGAAAAAGAAAGTGAAGTACAAGACTGGGGTGAAGAAGAGGGAACAAATCACTGTTACTATGGAAACACTAAAGTGGAGAGAGGAGGTAGCCCTGGACCTCTTCCACCCACCCCCAAAATTTTTTTCCATTCTCAACCTACCTAGCATGGCCCTAAAGTGCCTGGGAACTGAATGCCTCTTAGAGACCTGGGTCTGGTACTAGCGGAGGAAGGCACTCAGGGCTTCTGGGGAAAAAAGCTAGACTGGGAAGCAGAAAACAAGTGGCTTCCAGCAGAATTACCCCTGGGTGTTTCCCACCCCTCTGGACGCTAGAACAAACCAGCATCAGCCAGTCCACAGGCCAGCCTTACTACTGTAGTGAGTGAACGGAGGAAAAGAACAAGGAAGAGTGGAGAGCCCAGCCAAATGCAGATTTAGTTTATTTTCTCAACACATTAAGGGGTCAGAGATGACACCGGGAAAGATGGGAGCCCAGCGGGGTTTGTGTTTGGTTTGTGCCCTCCTACCCTTCCCCCCCCCCCCATATTCTGAGGTCAGTCACATTATGCCTGAGTCTAAGAAACAGCCCTGGCCATTCATTCCTTGTTTCAAGACACTCCACCTCCTACAGAAAACACCCACAGGCCCCGCCCAGAAGGGCTGTGTTCCTCCATGGGTTTCTGTCCCGTGGCCGCCTCTCCATACCTCAGAGAGGCTCTAGACCCCTGGGAGGTATCCTGCTTCAGAGGTTTAATTCAAACAGCTCCAGCCCTCTCCGGTCTACCTTCTCAGACTCAGCTCAAAGGAACCTTCTCTGTCTGGATCCTTCCCCAGCCCTCAGAGACAGAAGCTGATTATTCCCTTTAGTGGATCCTCGATGCATTTTGTTGCTCTGTCTCTATGACCGTTCATGAAGGGAATATGTAGTTGGGAGAGCCTAGAAGAAAAACCCAAAGGATGTAGAGTTCCCACCTCTGGAATAAGGCCATGAGTGAGTGAATGAGAAGGGAGAGGGAATTCAGAGAAGGGGTGCAGACCCTCCCATACACAATCTGCAGGAACTGCCAAAGAAGGCAGGGAGGTAATTCTGAGAGCCCTCACACGGGTCAGTGAAGTCAAGCAGACCTGGTAGACATGCATCTTGACAGCACTGGCTATGGAAGTGTGCCTTGTTTGTATGCCTTATCAGCCTTTTCCCCGGCTGTTGAGAGGCTGGGGTTAGCAGATGGCAAAGACGATTTGGAACAGGTTCTGTGAGGGGCTGTGGAACAGGGAAGGGACAACTTGCTCTGTGTGCTGTATTCTGCTTCCCCTTACCCTCCTGAGAGAGGAGGTCTGCTTTTGCCTGGCAAGGGTCTATCTTGAGAACAAACAGAAGACACGTGGCTTCTCGGATTCATTTAGAGAGACCTCCATATCCCTCGCCCTCCGGGAAAACTGGGGAGAAGGGAGCAGGAGAGGTGGTGAGGGAGGGAGGGAGAGGAGAAGGGAGTAGAGAGGGAGAAGGGGTGGGATGGGCCAGGGGAAGTGAAACAAGGTGGGGAGGTAGAACCAACAATGGCTTACAAATCAGCTTGATTAGTTTGCTGGGTCCTCCCCAGTTCCTCCTCAGTTCCTCCTGTCTTCCCAACTCCCTCTCACACAGCACAGAGGCCCTCAGCAGACTGGGAGACCTCTTGGATTATGAAACCAGGACAAGCCCCAAGGTCACAAGAGCTCTGACCCTCAGGCCTCATCCTTCACCACCACATGGACGGATGGCAGGGTGCTCTGCTACAAATGCAAAAAGACTTTGATTCTTGCTGCCTTCACCACCACGTGGCACACACACATGCATGGCCTTCACGAACCAGGTAAGATTTAAACAGGCACTTTCCCTCTAATCTGGGGGGTGGAGTGGGGCTGAAGCTTTCAGTCCAAGGCTGAGATAACCTACAGGCTCTCTCTGGGCAGACAGAGACCCCTGCCTGCCTTTTCTGGTGTTTACAGAACAATGAGAGGTTAAGGTTAGGTGCAGAAAGGCCTCAGCAAGCCTGCCCGCCCCTGCCCCAGGTGTGGCTCCGGGAGGTGGAGCCAGCAGCTGGGTCCTCTCTCCATTGGCTGGGCTCAGCAGGTAACTAGAAGCTTGGCTGAGAGGTGCATAAATAGTGAGACCTTGCCGCCTCCTCACCCCTGCCTTGGAAAAACCAGTTTCTCCTTTATTGTCCGTGGCCAGGCTCTACTGGCATTCCACCCCCTCTCCTTCCCAGCTTCCTTCAGCCCCCGCGCCTCACTTTCTCCTACTCAACTATTGTCTTTGACTGAAGGGAGGACCACGTGTCCGCTTCTCCAGGAGCAGCTTCTGCTTGGCCCAGGCTGCTGAGATCGGCACCCTGTAGAGTATGTGCTTCTTTCTTCCCCCACCTCTCAATTCTTAAGAAAAAAAATACTTTTTCCCAAGACTTAAAATTCTTTCTTTCTTTCTTTTTTTTTTTTTTTTACACCCAGGATTCTTCAATGATCTTTCAACTTGGTACTCTCCTAAGACAGAAAACGATGTCTTATTTTGCATGAGAAGTAAAGCTGAGCCCGAAGTCCGGAGGTGTAAGTGCTCCGAGGTACTTACAGGTGAGTCTGAAATCTCTGGATTTGGCGGGCGAGTGCTTAGATCCTGGGAATCTTAGGGTAAAAAGGGTAGAGCTGAGAAGGCGGTCTCCACTGGGAGTCAATCATTAACTTCCTTCTTTGTTTTCCTGAGGATTTCTTAGCTGCTGGGTCATAAATATTGGAGATAGTGGAAGCAGGTTCCAGGGAGCTGAACAGCAGCCCCGCCTTTCTGTCTAGCTGCCTGGGATTGGCTCCACTAGAGTAATGTGTGACTGGCCGCCCGGTCGTGGGGTACTGCAAGATCTGCTTCCTTTCTGGGGTTCTCAAGTCTGAGTTGGATTTTTAAGACCTATATGGGGCAGTCCTGAAGGCAGCTGGAAGAGTAGTCAATAGCTAAAACTTACTCCATAGCCCCAACATGAGTCCTGTTGGGTCTCTGACCCAACCCAATGCTGCAACTGGCTAAGACAGAAGTTACTCTGGGATTACATTGGTAGAGGGCTGCTGAGTGAGGGAGCTTGGATACTAGATGGTACTAGACGCTTGTGGCTCAGGGTGGATGGTGTCTGAGGATCCAGGTTCTAGACAGTACCTGCAGGTCTACAGGGCCAGAGGGACAGATAAGGAAGGGCAAGCCTTTCCTGAGTGTCCCACCCCCACCCTCTTCATATGGCCTGTCACCAAGCCTTTTCTTCCCTGGGTCAGGATCTCAAATGCGGATGAGTCAGTACCTTTGTGGACTGAGTCAGGTAAGGAGGGTCCCAATAGAGAACTGACAAATGTCCCCCTTTGCTTTCAGAACTAAACTGAAATCTAAACAGAAGCCAAGACTCCTTCCATCTCAGAAAACCTCCCATGGTGTCCTGCCTATCTTGGGCAAAGCCAGCAGACTGGTGTCTTTCTCCCCTTTGACTAGGAAGTGGGTCGAAGGCAGTGTAGGCCTTGAGTGCTCTAGGTAAGCAAAGCACACTTCGTACACCTGAGAAGTAAGTATTCACCAGAAGGCAGAGCAGGAGAAGACTCATGGACCCTCTTGCCCTCACCACACAGCATCCGGCCTTCTAGTGAGCCCTGTGCACACCCTAGTTTGGACCTAGGAAAGTGGGATTCTCCCTGTCCATAGCTAGAAACCCCTGCTTTTGTGTGAGAGCCTATCTCAGAGGCCTGAAGCCCTGGGGGCTGAGAGGTGGAGCCTCTTTGTCAGGTCAGAACAGGCCCAGGAAGAAGAAAGTATTCCAAACAAGGCAGATCTGCCCCACCCACCCAGTCTGCATGTCTCTGCTTAGACCAGCCTTTTATGAGGCTTATGCTGAGCAGCAGACGAGTCTGAACACAGCACAGAGGAGGCCAGTGTACTCCCTGTAGGCTAGTGCAGTCCCTGTGAATTTCCTGCTTGGTGGGCATTTTCTTTTGGGCAGGGGCAGAAAGTCCACAGGTACTACATGGCCTCCTGGTGTAGCTCAGTCTTTGAAAGCCAGCTAGCTGTATGCCCGCCTCCCTCTCCTGACCCTTACCCTAGGCTTACTGATTGAGTGCAGACCTGGGGAAAGATGTATGGCTGTCACAGGCTGGCTTTCCAAGACAAGTCTATGGGAAGAGAACCAAGAATTCTTCTTTCCACCATCCACCCGCGCCCATAAACGAGCCAGCTCCAGCAGAATCCTTATCCTCCCTCAGTTCCTCCTTAGTTTATTTTGATTTCACATTGGCACACAGGCCTGAACTGAGCTGTTCGTGCCCTCACTTGGCGGCTTTTCTGGGATACCTGTGCCCCTGCGTTCTACCCCTTGGTAAGCAATGGCAGACTACATGTCTTCTCTGGACATCACCAAACATACCCAGCTCTGGTATGGCCTACACATCAAAAAGGACAGCCAGCATCCTAACTAGGGATACAAAGAGGGTAACCCCGCAGCACGAGCTGTATCCCCCACCACGATCAAGCTCTGCGGTGAGATACTTAAGGGGTGGGTTGGATATTCAGGTCCTCACCATCCTCTAGGAGTGCGGTTGCAGGAGCCTGAAGGTCTTATCCGGGCCACACACAGCATGACAAGAGGAGGCCTGGTAGACAAACAGCCCCAGACATTCCATGGATCCTCTTGTCCTTCATTCCACCGGAGTCTGTCTGATGCCAACCAGATTTCAGTGGAGTGAAGCCCAAGAGGCATGGAGCTGCCGGCGGTGAACCAGAGGACGGCATCAGAGCAGAGGCATTCTACGAAAAATGCGATCACTTCGCCGAAGGCATCTGCCGCGTGCGTCCTCTTGGAGAGGGCTGACAGCCGCAGACAAGAAGACGCTGCTGATGCGAGCTGTGTGGCCTTTCTTCCTAAAACTGATGCTTCAGGAATGTGTGTTTTCTGCAACTTAAAAGTTGCCTGTCTGCTGAGGAGCCTTCCTGACTGCCCTGTGCTGTCAATCTCCTGAGCCTGCTCCCCATGTTGTTAAATCTCAGATAGGAACTCAACGAGGCCCTGACTCCCAGACTGCCTCTCTCCCCAGGGACTCCAGGGACATAGCTGGGGCATCATTTGCAACCAGCCAGGGACCTTATTGCCCGCAGACTCCCACAATGCCAACAAGACCTGCAGAATTGGGGAACGAACCCCCATTAAGATTATTTAAGCCTATTTATATCATAATAAAATAAATGTAAATAAGAGTTAAAAGAAGGCAGATCTGATCTCTCTGACACTGCACGCTATAACTCAGCACGCAGTGTAAATTCTGTAAAGGTTAATGCATTTAAACATATTTGACACATAAAGCTGCCAGATCCAACTTTAATCACTCACCAAGTGTAATTGCCTTTCCATGGGTCCCTCCGCACCAGAACGTGTGCTTAAGACATGAGACTGTGTAGAAGTCTGGGATGTGATGGGGACAAACACCCTGGCTGTCAGGGTTTATGATTTGTTTTGATAGATTCGGCACTGATTTCATTGACTGTGCACCTTGAGTGACTGGTATTTTGTGCTTTTGTTTTTTTGTTTTAAACAGCACATCTCTCCTTCAGGGAAGGACATATAGGATTGGGGGTGGGGTGGGGCATACGTCCAGAGGAAGTCCGCTTAGTATGAAGGACTGCCCAGAGAAGTTCTCTATGAAATTGCCCTTTCTTCAACGGAGGGGTCTGCTTGAGGAGCCACCTGGCTAAAAAGGCAGACCCTACACAAAGTCCACCAAAGGAAACCCAGCTTTCACCTATGTGAAAGGAGCCCTGTGTGGCCAGGCTTGACAGAACCCATAGCTGTCTCCTCTCTTAGTAACTGAGTGTAAAGGCCACTTTGGTAACCAAGACCCTGTGCCCTGAATGACCTCCAGTGGCCTCTTCATCTCCCCAGGCCACCTACCCCAGCGGAATCATGAGTTCCTCATACTGAGCCAGAGGAAAAAGCATTTACCTTAAACATCTTACCCTCTTCTAGTTATAAATGTCAAACTCAGCCCACCACCGACACTATACTGAGTCCCACAAAGGGGTGAGAAGAGCAAGTCACAGGGATTTTCAAAAGGAAACCTGTTTACTCATAAAAATTATGTAGTGAATTGACTGGGGGGACCATAGCAGTCTGGGTATTGTGCTAGCTAACTGCCAAATGTCTTCTGTTCTGGTCTCAGCAAGAAATCCAAAGGCTAGAAGAAAGCACCAGACAGACACGATATATTTCCATGGTAGAGCCGCTTGAAGTCCACAGCCTGAGTTCTTTTCTAAAGAACGAAACACAGTTGTGTGTTTCTGTGTAACCCAGCTCAGGAGGGACAAGGACCAGAGTGGCTAATAACGATTACAGAAGAGAAGTCTACAATCTAGTGAATGAGGCTGTAACCAAGGGCTCTGCCCCACACCCTGAATCCACCTCCAGCAAGACTGAGCCTTCACATATCTGGCAATGAAGTCTGAACGGTCCACATCCTCCCTCTGGCAGTACAGATTGCTGGTCCCTCATACAGAAACTAAAGTCCCTGTGCTTGGCCACAGTAGCCTGTAACAGAAAGTGTGTGAGCCGAGAGCTACCAAGAACTGCCCATCCATCTTCCCCTTTGAGCCCCCTGTCTTCTGTGTTTCCTGTCCTGGCTGCAAAGTATGGTTTAGCACAAACATAGTGTTGAGGAAATAGTTTAATCAAAAATACCCTTGCAACAGCAACAAAAAATAATATTACCTGCTTTCTGTATTCACAGTCTTTTATTGAAGAGAAAAACAAATATCATTGAGCCAAAACCAAGTAGACAAATATATACAACCACTGGTAATTTAATATTTTGTGCTAATGGTATACACTGTAGATACAACCCAAGAGAAGTAAATTACGATCCTATCAATAATACATTGTGTCTGGGCTCTGAGTTCCCAGTACACATGAAAATGTGTATTGGCAAAAAGTCTCCGAATATTAAAAGCTATACATATAATGAGGTGCAGGACACAGAAGCTAGGGACTCCTTTAGCACTGTGTTCTGGAATTAGGGTCATCGGTGGGGGAAACAGCTCATGCTGCCATTTCTGAAGCTGACCTTAAATGACGATAACCCACCACACCCTCAGCAGATCTCCAGGTGCAAGACTGCAGCCATGTAGTTCAAGTCATAGGAGGTGTCCATTGTCCACCACGAGGCTAGAGGAGCTCCAGAGAGCTCCAGGATAGATGGTCATACCCGAGACAAAGACCGTGGCACTTTCCTCCTGCCTCTCCAAGGTGTGCAGGATCTTCTAAAAGGAAGGGAGCCAGGCGGGCCAAGGACAGGTAGGAGTCACCTGCCTGGGACAAGCAGGACTTTTATAACTGCGAATGTCCTAGCCACGACAGTTTTTTCAGTTTGTCTAAATTTGCCCTTTGCTGCCTGCAGGAGATGCGTGTGACAGTCTTGCTTCAGAATGGGGAAGTATTTCTGCCATACTAACATGAAAAATGAGGATGAATTAGGTTAATGTCTGCAGGAACGCTAGTTAGTGCCGCCGTCACATACTGGTCTTTGACCTGCCTTGATTCAAAGAATATTGAGGGCAGGTGGGGCCAGGACTTCTTGTCTTGTTTTTAATCAGAGCCTGAAAGGAGAGTTTGAGGAGGGAGGGGAAGCTGTGAGGGCTCCGAAGAAGAATGCTGTGCCTGGAGATTGCAGACTCCAGCTCAGAGATGAAAGGGACTGGTCAGACAGACACTAATTCCTTAACAGAAATAGAAGCTTCCTGAATTGTGGTGACTTCTCTAGGCTTTCTGGAGAGATCCGACTACGCATCAAAGAGGAACAAGGTGAACAGTTCCTTTTGTCTAGAGATAAGAAGTAGCATCTGGAAGACTCTTCACACACACCCTGCACCCCTCCCCCCTCTATCCTCCCTACATCCCACACCTCCGAGTCTGCCTTTCCTAAGGAAGGGTGGGACACCTGGTGGGAAGTAAGGGAATTACATGATGGTGACCCCTCTGAGATGAGGGAATTAGCATAGACAAGTGCTTGCACACCCTGCAGGAAAGCAACGCCAAAGAAGACCTTTGGCAGAAAGTGACTTCAATTTTGGCTGTGTTTAATTACATCACCTCATTTTTCTGTTGAAAGTAGATGCCTGCCCAAAGGACTCACCAAGCTAAAGACCTGGGAGGGGCCCCTGCCAGGGGAATTCACAAGGGAGAATGCTGCACCCAGCACTTGCTAGCGAGCAGCCCAGAGCTTCTGAGTCAGCGTGTGAGTGGTTAAGAGAGGTCAGATTAGATCTGGTGCCAATTTGATCTGGCCACCAGACTCCAGGCCAGCCACTTAACCTCTTTGAGACCCAATTTCCTTATCTGTCAAGTAGGAATAACGACAATAATGTCAAGGGCTCGTGAAGAGTCAAACACTGCGTGCTTCGTGTCTATAGCATAATTTAATGCCCCCAGCCATTAGCAGACACAATTGACATTTCAGGTTTACTAGTGACAGAGGGTGAGGGACTGGCCTGAAGACACAAGGCTTGTAAACAGTAGAACTGGGAGTCAGGCCTAGACTCTCTGTTCCAGAGTTGACACTGGGACCATTGCTCCATCCCTCACCTCATGCTGGGTTTGGATGTGGAGTGTGTCCCCTGCCAAGCCAGTGCATAGGGTGGGGCCTCAGCCTCTGGCCTGTTGAGAGATACCAGCACTTCTCAGTGTGGGGCCTAATAGCAGAAGTTTGGATATCCAGAGGCCAGACCTTGCTATACATTTCTCTATTTCCCAGCCCCTCTAAAGTAAGTGGCTTTCCCCTACCACACCCTCCTCACCTTGAGGTTCTCCTCATTACAACCTACAGAACAATGAAGCCAAATGACAACGGAGTGAAAGCCTCCGAGATCATAAACCAAAATAAATCTTTCCTCATTTGACGCTGATTTTTTTCCAGCATTTAATCATGCCGGAAAGTCGACATTGAGGATAGCAACACAGATGAGCTAGCAAATGTCTGGAGAGTCTGTGTATTCAAGAACTCTATCCATTATTTTCATCTCAGTATCAAGCAAAAATCCTTTGACAGGTTGGTCTCACCCCTCTCTCCTTTCTGGATCAGGTAACCAGAGGCGCTCCACTGGGAAGCCAACTGCTGTGTCCACTGCTCCCCTGAACTATCGGTGCCTGTGATTATCTGACCGACAGAAACCACACACAACTGGGTGCATTAAGTTTCATTAAGAATTATAGATACTTAATGGTTGCTAGAGTTAGGGGCTCAAGAATGTATAGAGAGGTAAATACTACCAGTTAAACTCACTGGTCACCAAGCTGCACCTGGGTAGAATCATTTCTGGATTTCAGTCACTGGTGCCCTATCTGGGGTAAACACACTGCTTCTTTTTTTCCCACATCTCCCCAGAAAAAAGTTCACATGACACCAGCACTAGATTTACCATGTGTTTAGTCAAGATTCCCATCACCCTTGGCATCGGCAACCGTTATCTCCCTCCCCTTCCCCTCGCCTTTCCTTTTAGGCATCTCATTTGGTCTGTGTGTCCTATGGTACAGGTTTGAGGGCTTTTCTAAAGTTTTTCTTTTTCCAAAAGAAGCATTATGCAAATAAAACAATTAACTGTCATTGCAGGGTGAGCGCTAATTCAATTTTTTTACCATTTCTTTGGGAACAAGTGAAAATACTGAGAAAACAGAAGCATTGCAGGAGGCCAGAGAGATGATTCAGCACTTAATGCTCTTGCAGAGGACCTGGGTTTGGTTCCCAGCACCGACATGGCAGCTCACAGCCATCTGTAGCTTCATTTCCTGGGGATGCAATGCCCTCTTTTGACTTCCACAAGAATCAAGCATTTATATGATGCACGCACACACGCACGCGCACGCACAGGTAAAATATTCACATACATAAAATAAATAAGTATTTTTAAAAATAAAGTTTTTCTAATCATTATTCAGAATGTCTTGTAATCAACATTCTAAACAAAGACAAACATCCATATAAGTTCTAAACACACAAGAAAAGCAAAATAATCAAAATGATGGAGTAAAAGATATCAACTGAAACATCAGGGGAGCATGGGGCTGATGCTGAGGGGTGCTGATGCTGAGGGGTGCTGACGCTGAGGGGTGCTATGCTAGGTGGTACTGATGCTGAGGGGTGCTGATGCTAGGTAGTGCTGATGCTGAGGGGTGCTCATGCTGAGGGGTGCTGATGCTGAGGAGTACTAGTGCTAGGTGGTGCTGATGCTGAGGGGTACTGATGCTTGGTAGTGCTGATGCTGAGGGATGCTGAGGGTGTTCTCACGTCAGCATTTTTTTGTTAAGATAGTATATAGGGCCTAGAATCTAATCTCCTACCTGCATCATGTGTGTGTTTGTTCAGTGAATTCCTGTGTGAAGCTATTATATTAAATCTGTTCCTCCCAATTAGCAGTGTACTCAGCAGATCTGTAACAGAGGATCAGCTTCACTGAAGAGACATCCTTTAAGAAGATGCCCAGTGGTTGGCGGCCCTGGCAGCAGGAGTTTAGGTCCCAGCTGTCGCTTGCCCCAAACCTCTCGGAGGGGCTGGCAGAACAGCACTTGGTTTCCCATTCCTCGAATCTCTCATCCAGCACCATAAGTAAAAGCTGAGGCTAGTAAGAGCTCAGTACTAGGACATACTCACCTGAAGAACAAAAAGGAGCAGACCAAAGACGAACTAAAGCCTTTACAGCAGAACTCCTCCTCCATCTCCTGACTGCATTGCACTGTCTATGATGAAGGATGGATGTTTGAATGAAGACAGTGCCCCCTTTATAGCAGAATTGTATCAATTGAATTTCATTACTGCTCCATTACAGCACATTGTGTTATAATCCAACTGCTAATGGCCTCACCTCAGGTGCCCACACGGCTCCCCTTTGTCCTCCAGAAGGCCTGGCTTTAACCCAAGTTGCTTTACCTATCGCAATTAGATACGGACTTCTGTTCCGAGTCAAACCTGTGCCTACGATGGCAGCAACTTCCCTACACAATTGCCACCCAAAAGCTGAGTTTGAACCACGTACTTCAGCATCTTAGAGAATGCAGACTCTGACTCAGAAGAAGCAGGATGGGCCTGGGGACCAGCATTTTAACAAGCTCCCAACTGATGCCTCTCAGCCAGGGTCAGGGAGATGGCGGAGGGTAGAAGCATATGCCACCAAGCCTGGTGACCTGACATGGCCTCACACAGCTGAAAGTTGTTCTTTGGTCTCCTCATGTGCATGCAAATAAATTAAATAAATGTAATTCTTAAATGTTTTGAAGACTTAAAGCCAGTTCGCATCCCCACTTCTCTCAGAGCAGAGGAAGACACCAATGCATCACCCCACATGGGCTAATCTGGCTGAGGGGTCATTTTGAGCTGAAGGCACCTAAGAAAGAACAGGAGTGGGAGCAGCTCTTTCCTTCCCTACAATTTTCTAAAAACTGGACGTAGGTTTCTCTTTCTAAGTCAAGAGAGATTTCCATTTGTAAACTCCTGTCCTAGAAGGAGGGTCATTCCTGAGATACCTTTCAGCCAAGATGGCCCCTTGTGTGCAAAGGAAGCTTAGGGAATAGCATTTACTAATCACAGGCATGCTCATGACCTCCTGTAAAGCTTCCCACTGCAGGAGGTTCAAACCCTGGGAAGCAATGCCTTCACCTGGTCTTCCCTACACTTCAGCACCCTCTGTTAAGAGGCTACCCACAGAACTGGGTTCTAATTTCTGCACTAGTCATGTGTTCCTTCAGTGAACTCCTATCACCGGGTCTTCCCTACACTTCAGCACCCTCTGTTAAGAGGATGCCCACAGAACTGGGACCTAATTTCTGCCCCAGTCATGTGTTCCTTCAGTGAACTCCTATGTGGACCCATTTCATAGATCTGTTTTTTTCCTCCTGATTATTTGCCTTTTATCATTCCCATTTACAGGGCCGATACACTGACCCTGTGTGGGTGGTGGAGGAGTATTTACTTCTTCCCGTGATGCAAGGAAAGGAAGGAGACCAGCACCAGGGGACCTGAAACAAGGCTGTGAGATTACGTCCCAGAGATCGCAAAATGTCAAGTACCAGGCCTCAGTGGGATAGAGGTCCCCAGCCAAATGTCCATGGTGTGTGGTTCCCTCTCTGTATGCTATGAATATCAGTGGTTAATAAAGGACCTGTCCTGATCCTGTGATAGGGCAGAACTTAGGTAGGTGGGGAAAACTAAACTGAATGCTGGGAGAAAGGAGGCAGAGTCAATGAGAAGCCATAGAGCCACCACTGGAGACAGATGTGCTGAAACTTTGCTGATACACCACAACCTCGCGGTGATGCACAGATTAGTGGAGATGGATTAAATTAAGATATAAGATTAGATAATAAGAAGTTAGAGCTAATAGGCCAAGCAGTGGTTTAATCAATACAGTTTCTGTGTAATTATTATGGGAGTTTGGGTGGCTGAGAAACAAGCAAGCAGCCCTATTCCAACATGTCCACGAGGCATCTGTGGAGCCAGAACATAGTTCAGACTCTTCAGTAGATCCCGATACTTGTGGGAAGTACAGGTACAGAGAAGGAAGACATAGTGTGACCACAAGTTAAAACACACTAGGTCGACAGCTACATACAGAGAATGAAAAGCAAGAAGATGCGCTCCCCAGAAGTACCGAGACCACAGCTCAGGAAGCCAGGCAGGATGGTGGACAAAAATGTCATCAGTGACAAACACATCATAGGAGCCTATGAGATGACCTAGCTAATGGCAAACATCTGCCCCTCATCAGGACTTGGGGATCTCAGTGGGGGAGGAGGGGAACCACATCCTGATGGGTTCTAAGGGCACTGCAGGGCGGGCACTAACAGCAGACTCTCAGCTAGAACGTAGTATACTCCTGACCCACATTTCTGTTGTCAAAAGATGCATCTCAGTATTAGTCATTATTGAGAAGATATGGACCTAATCTTGCCTTGGACAGAAGACATAGCCACACCCAAAAGAAGAGGACAAAGGGCACCCAGTCCTACGCCATCCTTCTCCACCCGTAAGCCGAATGCCCTGCTTCACATCCACATTCCATGTTCTGACAGACTGTCAGCTCCTCTGCCAGATTTTTATGGTTAATTAGATGGTTGCAAGAAGCAGATGTTATGAAGCTATCTGTGACGATACCTTAATGGTGGGTGACAAGAACTCACCGCCATTCCTTCATTACAGGAGACACCGTGAGAGGATTGCAAGAAAGAAAGAGAGAGAGAGACAGGAAAGAATGTTCTGTACCCACTGTTCAAGGAGGGCTTTCCTAACTGCTTTGTTTCTGTAATCACACTTGCTTGACAAGATCCCCACCCTACTGTTTTGCCTGTGGGATTAACGTTTAGAGGTCTCAGTTGGTCTGGATGTAAGTTAGGAGCTGAGTGTGCTGCCCCTCCCCCCAAACTCCTATGCTGTTACTCTCCAGTACCTCAGAAAATGACTGTACTGCTGGTTTGGAAGACTGGGCCTGTAAAGAGATAATTAAATTTAATGTGAGAGCTGGGAGATGGCTATGGATCAAATGCTTAGCATGCAAGTGTGAGGACCGGAGTTCAGATCCCCAACACCCAGGAAAGAGCTGAGCTGGCATGGTAGCCTGCCAATAATCCCAGTTCTGAAAAGGCAGAGACAGGATCCCTGGGGCAAACTGGGTAGCTAGGCTGGCCAAATCTGTTAGCAAACGACTTTCCTGTGGAAAATGAACAGGAAAATAATAACTAAGGAAACACTGGTAGCAGCCTCTCTAACCTACAGATACATACACATACATATATAAACATACACACACACACAATACCCTACACACGCCACACACACATACACCATCATACATAGTACGCACAGCATACATACACATACCGCACACGCACGCACACACACACACACACACACACATGTTAATGAAGCCTAAGTCACCAATAATTGGTATTTATTTAAGAAAGAGATCAGTACACAAATACAGAAGAGAAAGCTACATAAAAGCAAAGGGAGCCATCGAAAGCCAAGAAGACAGATCTCTAAAGAACCAACCCTGACAACACCTAGATATTAAACTTCTAGTCCTTAAGGGTGAGAGAATACATTTCTGTACTTCAGTAGCTTGAGCCGCACAGTGTCTGAGCATTCCCCAGGTGCTGTCCAGGGCTGGTGCTTGCTCTCTCTAACATTCTTCCCAGTAAATGTCTGCAGCAGGCTGCTAGGGCTCTCCCCACTCCTCATGGAGTAATCCTCCAGTCCATCTCACCCTTTCCCCTGTCCAATCAGAAACAGGGGTGTAGCCTGGAGCAGACTTAAGGTGTGAAGATACTCCTCTCACCCCTAGGACACACTCCCAACCACCCAGTGATTATTTACAAGCTGATTTATGTTTGCACATTTGATGAGGTATAACCGCATATTCATCACTGTTAATAAATTGATGGACTCGGTGATGGGTATAAAGATGCAGCACAAAGAACAAAAGCCAAAACTGTACACTCCTTACGTATAAAGTACAGGGTGAAGAGCAATCAAGAAATTATTAAATATGTAATTTAAAATGAAAATAGTCTCTAAGGTAGATTCATTGGACCTTCTCTAGAATCTTCTATTCTCTTTAATTAAAATGAGGCTTAAAAAAGCAACACTCTAGGAAGACACACACTGTGGCTGCATCAGCCTTTCCCCCAGGAAGACACACACTGTGACATCAGCTATTCCCCCGAGAAGACACACACTGTGACATCAGCTATTCCCCAGGAAGACACACACTGTGGCCACATCAGCTATCCCCCAGGAAGACACACACTGTGATATCAGCCTTTCCCCAGGAAGACACACACTGAGACATCAGCCTTTCCCCAGGAAGACACACACTGTGACATGAGCTATTCCCCAGGAAGACACACACTGTGACATCAGCTACTCCCCAGGAAGACACACACTGAGACATCAGCTATCCCCCAGGAAGACACACACTGTGGCCACATCAGCTATCCCCCAGGAAGACACACACTGTGACATCAGCTATTCCCCCAGGAAGACACACACTGAGACATCAGCTTTTCCCCCAGGAAGACATACACTGTGATCACATCAGCCTTTTTCCCCAGAGCTGTCTTTGTGAGGTAATGAGGCACCAGTGCGGTCAAACTCCTGGGAGTCACCCAAAGGACTCCAAGCTGATGCATCAGAGAGACACCTGCACATCAATGATTACTGTAGCACTATTTACAACAGCTGCCAACATGGGTGACCAGCAACAGAGGGATCATCATAGTCGCCAAAATGAAGTTCAATGCCTTTGTGACTTCTGACTGAAGCAAGAACCGCAAACAACATTTCAATGCACCTTCTCACATTTGGAGGAAGATTGTGTCTTCCCGCATTTTCAAAGAGCTGAGACAGAAGTACAATGTTCGCTCAATGCCCATTCGAAAGGATGATGAAGTTCAGGTTGTCCGAGGCCAGCAAAGGCCAGCAGATTGGCAAGCGGTCCAAGTGTACAGGAAGAAATACGTCATCTCCATTGAACAGGTACAATGAGAAAAGGCTGATGGCGCAGCTGTCCACGTGGGCATCCACCCCAGCAAGGTGGTGATCACCAGGCTAAAGCTGGACAAAGACGGCAAGAAGATCCTGGAAAGGAAAGCCAAGTCTCGACAAGTAGGAAAGGAGAAGGGCAAACACAAAGAAGAAACGATTGAGAAGACGCAGAAGTTTTCATTAAAGACTGCTTCTGGCTGACTTTGTGGGCATAGGACAGTTGAGGGGCTTGACCACGTCCTAGGGTGGCTGATTACTTCCATGTTTTGGGGGCTCTGTGGAACTGACTGATTGGCAGCTTGGATCTCGCAAGATGCTGGAAAGGCAGATGCTGAAAAAAAAAATTAGATCCTGGTGATTGAGGGAGGAGAGTCCCAAGATGGAAGACTGAGGGTTTTTGAGGGGTAGAGGAGGGAGTTTCCCAGGAGTTCCCGCAACCAGGAATGATAAGGGAAGAATTAAATGATACTTATTCTGGGTGAGTCTGGTCCATTTAGATAGGTCCAATTTGGCTCCCTGGAACTTATGATAAGTGTTTAAAAAGAAATAAATTTTAGACATATTAAAAGATTATGGTTACAATAGTATAGTGTTGGAATAGAAGATGGTGGGGAGGAGGGAAGAAAAGAAGGGGAATTATTAGAAAGGGGAATTGCTAGACCCCTCAGTGTTTTACCTGAAGCAAATTGTAAAGCACTCTCTCTCCTTAGCATCATGGTATTACCTTAATATCCAGGAGACACTGCACAGTCAGTGATAAACCTGTTATGTTAAAGTCTTTTTTTTGTGAGTTTTTTGGAGTCTGGGGCTGTGAATGTCCCCAAACTCGTTATTGTTTCTTACCACCTGGGCTTTTGGCAATCCTTGTACCTCTGGCTCTATATTTGATGATGGTCCCTGTAATAACAGCTGAGTGGTTAACTGGAAATTTAAGTACAACACTGGAGATGTAGAGAAGTTGGTAAGGAAAATGTGACATAGACACAATGGAATTGTTCTCATCCATTAATAAAATTAAGTCATGTCATGTGTAGAAAAATGGATACACCTGAAGGTAATTGTAGTAAATTAATTAAGCCAGTCTCAGAAAAACAAATATCAGATGTTTTCTCTCATCTGTGGCTCCTAGATTTTATATAGATACATAAAAGCATGTATTTATATATTACATGGAAGTAGAAGCAAAACTGTCTAATGGTACTAACAGGAGGGAAACATGGAGGGAAGGCAAAGTGGGGAAGCATTGGGCAGATACGCTTAAGGTGTACTAAAACTTGAAAGCTAAATACATTGTCAAAAAAATAAAGAAAAGTGGTCATAAAGGACCAAAGGACAAGTGTCACTGTGGTTGCCTTTCCCCAGGACCATGCTGGGCTCTCCCACAGTCCTGTGCAGTGAGAGCTGCAGGGCTTACAGATGTATGACAAAACTTCCTGGGGAGACACTCACGACAGACCAAAGTACAGACACCACCAAGGTCCAGCTTGGTGAGCCAATGAGTTCTAGTGTGGTTACTTCCAGGAGCAGAAATGGCTCACAGACAGCTGCATCACCAAATCCCACCCCAAAATGGGTGGCAGCTCACAGAGCAGGAAACCTGGAGCACGCGCACAGCCTACAGGCAGCACCACAGGTTGGGGAGTGTCCTTTCTAGGTGCCTAGCTGGTCTAAGCCTCTTCCAGGCAGTTCAGCCCTTTTCTGCGGCTTCCAGCCTGCTGATTTGGTCTCAGGGTCTTATTTCAGCTTTGGTAATTTACCCAAGAGTCTTTGAAGCAGTTCAGCTTTCCTCCTTTGAAAGGGACCCTCAGTTTTTTTTTATTGTTTACTCTGGCAGGGAGAAGCCCAGTGAATCTGATCAGTTTTAGGGACTTCCTGAAGCTATTTTGAGTTGTTTAACTCCTTCCTGTTTAAGGATCTTCTTATAGGATAGGATATTTTAATCCTTGAGGAAAATGTTAGACCACATTTACCACCAAATGCCTTCAGAGAGAATAAATGGTTAGAACATTGGGCTCTATAGAAATATAGAAACATAAACTATAAATAAAAGAATGTCTGATCTTCAATATCAAGATGTTTTCTCTTAAATGGGATAACCAGGTACAGCACCCAGGAATAATTGGGCAATGGTGACATCGCAGGTAAGATTACCTATCCATGTTTCCCAAGCAGTAAAAGCAAATGTATTTCATTCTTCAACAGGGAAGGATTGAGAGCTGAAGATGAATCAAGAGTGGTATTGAGAAGTACAGTTAGAAAAAATGATTATAGGACCTCATCCCCGACATCTAGGTGCTCATCACAGAGGGGGAAATTTAAGCCCACTGATAGTCACTGAGATATGACCAACACAGGGACCTAGAGCAGGATGGTAAAGGAGAGGCCAGGGGCCCAGAGTACAGATGGGAACCGTGAAAGCACCAGTATTGGTACAGGATACCCCAAGACCAAATTCTCAGCACAAAGGACAGGGAGTAAGAGATAAAGACTGGAGGTAGAGGATGAGGGAGAAGGAGAAGGGAGAAAGGGAAAGGGGAAGAGGTATTTGCCCCAGAGAAACAAAGGACTGCCTCTGGGAAGAGAGGAGATAGATGTGGCCCATAGGAAAACAGAGGTGTACAAACTTAAAAGGGGAAAGCCTGTGTTAGGATGAGCTGCTTAATTTTGATTAGACAGGTTAGTTATGGTAGTCACAAGGGAGCTTTTGGTTGCTGGACTTCAATACTTTGATAGCTGGACCTTGGTAGTCAGCCTTAGGAGTGGGTCAGGGAAGAAGTAGCCAGAATAACAGAATAGTCTTTGGTGGCTAGCTTTAGGAATGTAATATGCTTTTAGCAAGGAAGAGGTAATAAGGAAAAGGTCTACTAAAGTTCCTTTGAACAAGAAAGTGTCCCAGGTAATGGCATTTTGAGGGTAAGCCATACAACAAACTGGGATACTGAAGTGTTTGTCCACTATGGTTACATCAGTGTAATTGAGAAAGGGATGGGCAGTCTCATCGCGGTAACAATTGGAAGAATTATCACAGAATAGAATTTCCCAGCAAGCTAACCACAATACCTAGATATCAACAAAGGATTTCTCACTAGTAGAAGAGAGAGGAAGAAGGTAGATTTGGGTGGAAGAAGGAACAGAAATGAGATACAGATATAATGAAAGCCTCATTGGACCCAGAGAACATTCTGGAACTCTGATGGCCCTTCAGAGATATTGTGAGATAGGGTGAATAGGTGAGACCTTCATCCCCCAGGGTGGTACATCATTTACCAGACACCATTAGAAGGGGGCCTTTCCCTGTCTGGGGCTAAGTTCTTGAGTGATTTGAATAAAAGTAGTTACCATAGGCTCATAGAGAGTGGCATTGTTGGAGGTGTGGCCTGTCACTGAGGAGTAGGGTTCTGGGTCTCAGGAATGCAGGGCAGTCTAGTGTCACTCCTGCCCATCCACGTGTAGAACTCGCAGCTGCCTCTCCAGTATCGTGTCTGCTTGTGTGCCACATGTTCCCACCAGGGTGACAACGGACTAAACCTCTAACTTTAAACAAGCCCCAGCTAAGTGCTTTTCTTTATAAGAGTTGCCATGGTCATGGTGTCTCTTCACAGCAATAGAAAGTATAATGAAGACAGAAGAAATACCAAGGACTGAGGTGCTGCTGTGATTACTCTGACCATGCTTTTTAAAAGGAATATGGATGCTGGAGAACCATCCATATGTCTTTGAGATGCTGGACCAGGTCAGGTGTGGCCTTGAGTACCAAAAATGTGCATGCTCTCTTGCCTACTCTCTCTTGACCACCGGATTTGGTTCCTGTTTCCTGCTCATGCAAAGGACTATGATCTGTGAGTCTGCCCCCTTTATAATACTCAATTCTGAGCTAGTGTGGGACTACTTTATTCACATTCTCCTACATCTGGTGCCCAATGTGGAGACTGTGGATTAGAAAAATGGTTGAACACTTTAAGTGCTGTTTAATGGGCGTTCCTAGTAGAAACATGGATGACAGTGGTGCTGAGAGTGATTTCACCTGTGGGGGCCTGGCTCTAGCAGTTTCAGAGGAGAAGAATTTTAGTATGTGGCATAGAGACCATTCTTGTGATATTTTGGCAAAGAATGTGGCTAATCTCCACCCTTGTCCAAAAAAATCTGCCTGAAACTAAAATGAAGAGTTTTGGATTAACTGCTTTGGCAGAGGGGATTTCTAGACAGCTTACTATTGACTGTGTTGCTTGGTTACTAGAGGCCATTCAAATGCACACCTATAATGAGAAGGAGCAAGCTGGGCAAGGAAAAATACAAAATGTACAGTCTGTGTGGTTTGCTGAGAGCAAAGCTCTAGTTCCCACCATTTGGTTCCTATACTTATGAATTCTACCTACTAGGTACATAGCAGTACATATATTTTTTTTAAAATTTAAAGTATGGACTGTTTTCTGAGCAAAAATGTTCCATCCCTTAAGAGGACTACTGCCCTGTCTTTAGCAGGTCACCCCACTCACTCTACCAGATCAACATCTCTCAGGCTGGAGCAGTATGTAGGATGACCACAATGTCCATAGTCAAAGACTCACCAGCTCACCTCTTCCAAAGAGCATGATCCTTGGATGGATGCCATGCTATGTGGACTCTGTACCAGAGCACTAGATACTTAATAAACTCCTCCAGCAAGTGAGGCTGGTGGCAGTTCTGTGTACAAGAAAGGCAAATCCATACCTGGAGTATGAGTTTATGTTGGTTAAAATACAAAATGTTGTCTTCTCTAAAATGGAAGCCAACTTGCCAGCAAGTGTTCAATTGCTCTCCTTGAGAAATATATTGAATTGTGAGCCCAGATGCTAGCAGTTGGTTACTTGAAAGTGGTAATAGATAGATCCACCTTGGAGGTCCTTGTTCTGTGCTTATTCACAGCCTTTATCACCACCAGTATGCCAACATGCATTTATCCATTGTACCAACACATGGCGGCCGATAAGAGATGCTGAACAAACCTTTCTGACCTGGTTCTGTAGTATCTGCCCTCCACCAGGATGAATAAGATACAAAGATCTGACAATTCTCCCTCATCACTAGCTTGCAAGTCTACCCCTGAGTAGAGATGAAGCTCTGCTGACACACACCCCAAGTCCCCAACCCTAAATCTTTTCCTTTGCATGTCATAGAGAGTCCATGTGTGAGCTAGAGAAAACTTCTGGTGCCATGGTGTCAGAGACCAGGAGTCTAGCCAGCTTCCTTGACTAGAGTGTACTCTCTAGTGTACCTGATTCTAGATCTTTCCCCTTCATCACAAGAAGTTGAGGTTTCTTGACTGAGTGAACCTAATAGACCAAGCTCCCACACGCAGTCGAGATGCATGATAACAAAATGGCTGGTGGCCAGGCTTTCTCCCCCATGTAAGAACACCCCACGCATAGGCTTCTGTTGAAAATGCATGTGAGGAACTCTGCGCTTCTAGACCCTTCCACAGAACATGATCATACGATCCTTTTCCCCGCATCACTATAGAAGCCATTTAAATATGCTCACTTCTCGGAGCCTTCCCGCAAGCAATTCTGCCATCTCTCCTCCCACAAGGTAGTTCTCTTTTTCAGTTTATTTTGTTTATTCATTGAATATTGGGTCCTAAATGTATTCTAGGAACTCTGTAAGGTGTTAATAAGCACAAAGAAAAAAAGTAAGAGACAGGAAAAGAAAAAAAGAAAACCAGGATTCTATCCCCATTGCCACAGGGCATTGTATTGGTCACTTTTCTATTGTGGTGATAAAACACCATGACCAAGACCACTCATAGAAGGAAGAGTTTACTGGTGTCTTAGTTAAGGTTTCTATTGCTGTGATGAAACACCATAACCAAGACCACTCATAGAAGGAAGAGTTTACCTTCATAGAAGGAAGAGTTTAACTGGTGTCTTAGTTAGGGTTTCTATTGCGATAATGAAACACCATGACCAAAAAGCAAGTTGGGGAGGAAGAGGGTTTATCCTTTCCATATCACTGTTCATCCCCAAAAAAAGTCAGGACAGGACCTCCAACAGGGAGTCTGAAGGTGATACAGAAGCCATGGGGGTTTGCTGCTTACTGGCTTGCTCCTTGTGGTTTGCTCAGCCTGATTTCTTATAGAACCCAGGACCACCAGGCCAGATGTGGTCCCACCTACAATGGGCTGGGCCCTCCCCAACCCTCCCCAATCATTCCCTAATTTAAAAAAATGCCAGCTACAACTGGATCTTACAGAGGCATTTTCTTAACTGAGGTTCCCTCCTCTCAAATAACTTTAGCTTATGTTGAGTTGACATAAAACCACCCAGCATACTTGGGCTCACAGTCCCAGAAGGATAAGAGTCCATTATGACAGAGAGAAAGATATCAGGCAGCCAAACCTGAAAACAGGAATATCAGAGTGTTCACAATTTGAACCACATGCATGAAGCTGAGGTAGCCAATACAAAATGGCCTGAATCTTTAAACTCTCAAAGCCAACCCTTCTCCCCTATCTACTTCTTCCAGCAAGGCCACATCTCCTAAACCTCCCTAAGCAGCTCAACCAATGGGGAACCAAATATTCAAGTGGCAGAGCCTACGGTGAATGTCCTCATTAAACCACCACAGGCTCACAGTCCAGTTTAGCTGGGGTGGAAGTGGCAGTCATGGGATTCTGGGCAGAACACGCAAAATGAGCAGACAGATAATGGGACATCAAAGGAGGTAAACAGATCTTAGCTGACCTGAGACTGCAGTCCAGCAGCTGAGCTTCCTGGCAGCTCATTGGCCGCCATCTTGAATGAATCTCACCGACACACTCGGGCATGGTGGCTCTTCCTCTGCTGTGACATCAGACAGGTGACAAGGTAGAATATGGTTTCATCCAGTTTCATATGTAATAATAACACTATCCCCTCCTTCCTGGGTTGTTCAAAAGTAATAATTGTCTTTTCCTTTTCACATTCTCAATACTTTTCACATTGCTACGAAGCTCAGAGAGGCAGCAGCTAAAACCAATCCTAGCCACAGTCAAAACTTAGGAACTGAAATGGAAGGTTAGAGTGATAGATTAGAGGTGGCTGCTGCCCAGCCTAACAGCCGAGCTTGATCTCTGGCACACGTATGGTAGGAGGACTTCCACACGCACACTAGGGCACATGTGCTTGTACACACGCACACACACAAAATAAGGGAAGGGGAGTGAGGAAAGAAGAAAGACAAAAAGGATTTTTTAAAACGGAAATGGGCCCAGGGTAGGGCCCGTGTGACGGCATAGTCAGACAAGCAAGAACCCCCACCCCCTAGAAGAGTAACAATTATTTCCACCTCGTGAGCAATGAGCACCGCCCCCACCATGCACCTGGCTTCTTCTCATTAATTTACCTGTGACATGTTGCCACACTTAATTGCATTTGGCAATTAGTAACATCTCAACACCTCTTTTAATGGAACAATTAAGAGTGTGCACCTCCTGGTTGCAAAAATATATAGAAGCTGATTTTTCAGGAGAAGAAAAAAAAAGATCAAGCATAAACATAAACCCCCAGCGGTAACTTGGGTACAGACAACTTGGAGGGAAGCCGCTGTCTTCTTTCATTTTGCAAGAATTATGTGCACACAGGCTTTTATTTCCCCCTCTTGTTTGTTTGTTGCTTGGTTTTCCTGAATGAGCATCTCCACAGCAGACAGCTTGGGTTGTCTGCCGAGCCACGTGGTATTAATTACAAGGAAGAATGGATGCTAAGCAGTTGCTGTTACTCATTTCTCACTTGCATGGTTGCATTGATTGCTTGGGAAAGCAGATGCCCCAGAGGCAGTTCTCGCAGAAAGCCCCAGGGAAACCTGCAAAGGAGCCTCCCAGCCTTTGTCCTGGCTCCTGCTCTTCCCCAGTAAGAGATCAGTGGGGAAGCATGGACACCCCATTCCCTGGGGGATCCTAAAGAAAACTTAAATCACTGCTATTTTTATTTTCCTCCCCTCCCCTGTTAGCAACTGAGAAAAATCACACTGTTCTATTATTACAAAATTTACCTTACAGCAATAGCTTGCAAGTCTTGGGGCTCAGGGATAATTCAACATTGCTACTGTAGATAAGACTGCGCAGGATATGCTCACAGTCCCATCTATCAAGAGCCATGAGGGGCACAGGATAAAACAGGTTATTGAAAGGGGTTGATCCATTTCGTTTTCCAGAGCAATCACTTAGCGTACCAGAGGGCAGAGTCAAGAAGGTGGTCTGTATGAAAACACACCACGAGGGCGTAGGGGTGGCTAAGTGGGCAGAGTGCCTGCTGCACATGCATGGGGACCTGAGTTCAGATCTCCAGCATGCACATAAAAGCACTGATGATTACTGGGGAGGTAGAGACAGGAGGATGCCATATAAATGGACAACATGACCACTCCAAGGTATGGTTGAGGGGAGAATTTTAATTGTAGATATGAGAGAGAGAACAGCCAGAGGTATCTAGAGAAGTCCAAAGTAGAGAAAGTAACAGCCTGAACATGCACAGCAGACTGGACTGGAGTGGGGGAAGAAGACAGAGGCAAAGGAAACCAAGAGAACAAATAGCCAAAATATCAGGGTTATAAGGAATGAAAAACTGGGAGGTGGGGAAGCCCATGATCTGGAGAAGTTTAGGGTAGGAGTCAAGGTGAGAAGAGCTAAGAGACAGGATACCAGCGTGGATTCTATAACAGGTACCTAGGATACTGGGAGAGCCTGGAGGCCAGTATGCACTTTGGTATGCTAATAGCACCACAGAAAACCATTCCTCCCAATTGGACCTGACAGATAGCCTGGAGGTTTCTGGCCAGCGAGTCTAGACAAAAAATGAGATCCAGGTGCAGTGAGAGACCCTGTCTCTGAAATTAATTAGTAATTTGATTTCACCTGACATTGACCTCTGGCCTCCACATATGCACACCCTGCTGACTGGGGTTTAGGCGGCTGCCCTGTGTTTACCAGACCATGGATAGATCCCATGGTGCCTGTGCTCTGGGCCTTCACAGCCCACTGCTGTGCTGAGACCAGAGGAACAGGAGACCCCACCTTTTCACTCACTGCCTCAGAGCCCCTGCTCTTACTGTTGCCCACGATGCCTGCATCCGTGTTTGTCCCCAGTCCACCATCCTTCAGCATAGCTCACACATGTGTTCTAGACAAAGGTCCTGCTGATTCCCTTATCCGGTCTGTCTTCCAGTTAGAACCCCTGCTTAGGCACAGGTAGAGTGTAACTGTGAGTCATTCTGAAGTAAATTCATACTCGCAGGTACAAGGTATGTTTGTTTGAACAACAATATCTGTAACTATTAGGGATCTGGTAGTAAATATTTCTCAGATTCAATTTTATTGAATTTTCTGACAGTGTGCCTAATTTTAAAATTCTGTTGTTTTGATCAGCAAACTGTCTTTTTCACAGTCCCTCGATGTCTGTCTGCCACAGAGTAGCTCAGGAGGACAGTGGAAGCTGCTGTATAATTTCAGCTTTAGCCTTCACGTCCCTCGCTCACCGGAGACTGGCACATCATCCACCCCAGTGGCTGGCTGTTTATAACCCGCGTTGCCACAGTGTCCCCCGAGGAGCAGATACAATCAGAAGAGCAATAATCGCATCCTGTGAGCTGGGATGAATAGCCGCATCGTCCAGGCCACAGGGGCAGTCATCTTCTAACACCCACCCCGGGTTTGTAGCAATCCCTTTCTCACAGTGACACTTCTCCCCGTCCTTTGCTCCCCACACTGCAGCCTGCATCGGAGAGGCCCTGATTGGACTCTCTCAGCAGAGAACCTGCTGACTCAGGTGAGAAGGGAGTCGCTAGTCCCCAAAGAGCATCAGTTATCTCCTGCATGTTGCGTCCTCACAGCTACCCTGTTCTCAGCATGCACACGCACGCACGCACGTGCACGCACACCAAAGGGCTGACTGAACACAGTAATGCCACTTTCTCACTAATTGTATTACCCTTGCTCGTTATTATTAAGGTCTCGCTTCCAGGACATGAAGAAAGCCAACCACATAATGATCCAAGAAACAAATGGAGCGTATCGCCGCAGTGACCGTGCAATGATAATGAGTTACATAAATCAAAAGTTCAGTAACTCACCTCTCAGACTGAGCGGTAAAGAGGGGTTTTCAGCCGTTGTAATTGTTTGGTGATAGATTTTTAAAGAATAATTCCCATGTGTACATGTCCCAGAGCTAGAGATGTGTTCCCCAAAGACGGTCGCCAGATGTTGTGCAAAGAACATGGTGGGGGTGTGTTAAGAGAGCCTGGAGCTGATTTCAGCACCGCCACCTTGAGCTTCCTTCCCTGGGAGAGGCCTCCACATCAGGAAGGGAAACTTCCTCTCAGACTCTTCCTATCTGTAGCCCTTAGACCAGACAAAATGGGGCTCATCTGCCTTCTGCTCTGCAAGAGAGGTGAGCTGCAGGCTTAATCAGCCAGCCAGCCCCTTGGCCACTCCTGGGACTTCATTGCACTATATCAAAGGACAAAGGACACCTTATGCATGGTCATCACAGGTGCTAAACCATCCTAAGGCCTGAGCAAATCCTTATGTCACGGATGATGTCATACACAATAATTTTCAGTTTACAACACAAACATTTGACCCTTCTTGTTTTCTTGACTTGTGGGTTAATACTTTCAAAGTTGCTATCATAAGTTGTTATTTTTGGAAACCATGAAGCTAATAGTTAGTTCATCTGATTACAATTTCTCAATTAAATAAGCTCAAGGGTAGGAATATCCCTGGTGTCACCTTCAGGCTTGGGCAAGAGAAGATGTGGTGGGATTGGCAGACAAAAATGGGGATCCTGAACACAGTACTTCCTGGAGAGGTAGCAAACAGATTGTGCATGCATGGATGTCCACTTGTGTGTATGTTTGTGTAAAGGTGTACATGCATGTGTGTCTGGATATGCATTCATTTATGTGCATGTCTTTATGCATTTAAGTATGTTTGTGCAAAATAAAACATTCAAGTCTTTTGGTCTAAGTCTCTGGATCAAGTCGTAGAAACAATTACAAAAAGAAGAACAGAAATGACTGAACTTCATCCTCTTCCCCAGACCAACGGTGTCCCCTTCCCTCTTCAAACACAGATCCCTCCATTTCAACCACAGGGAGAAAACAATAACTCCAATCTTCACACAGAAAGAGATCGGCCAAGCATGAAGCAAGTTGGCACTGAATTCCTTCAAAATGAGCAGATAAACAAACAAATGGGAGCTTGGAAGGAGGAGACAGTTTGTGCATAAAACAATGTTTTATTAAGTTGCTATTAAATTTCAATTGAACAGTGCTTGGGATACATAGGCAGGGACATATTCCTGAAACTAATTGGTTTTCCACATCTGCCTTGCTTCCTAATTGGACTAATTACTGCACCGTAGGATCATGTTTGCCATACTACAGAAAGCAAGAAACCTTGATTTACAGCAAGGGGAGCAACAATTAGAAGGAATTAATTCATAAAGCAACATCTAAATAAATCATATTATGAAAAGACAGCAATGTAATTATTGTGACTGGTGGATCCCTAGTGGAAGAACATCAAACTGAACCTCAAACCAGGCTGCCGAGCTCTCCCTGTCACCACACGGCTCTGTTTCGTGGAGAATGTACTACCTATGCTTGAGGCCTAATTGAGGTGCTGCGTCAGAAACAATATGGACCAACACTCCTCTCCAGTGGCACAGGAAAAAATAGCAAGTTCTCACTACCCCGTATTTGTTCTTTGTCAGAATTAAATGAGCTCAACACAACGTGGGTAATGTGTGGTGACTGCAGTCTCAAAATAGGACCTTTGCAAACCTAAGTGTCATTATGAATCTCCTCTTGACATCTGGTGGCATTTAGGGAGGTGTAGCTAAGAGAGCTTATTAGTGAGAAACACATGCTAAACTTCAGTGTTTCAATAATTCATTTCCTATTGCTGTGTGGTGACAGAGGCCCTGATGGCTGTCAGGGTTCTAAAGGTCCCATAGTATGCACTGTAAAAAACCTCCCGAAGCACCTGTGATCACAGTATATGCAGTGCACACCTGTAATCCCGGTGCATGTAGCACACACCTGTAATCCTGATGCATGTAGTACATACCCGTAATCCCAGTGTGTGCAATACACACCTGTAATCCCAGTGCGTGCAGTACACACTCTAATCCCAGTGCGTGCAGCACACACCTCTAATCCCAGTATGTGAGAGGCAGAAAGATTATGAGTTTGAAGCAGCCTGGGTTACAGAGTAATACTCTAACTAAAAAAGAATAAATAAAGGATGAAGAAGGAAAGAAGTGGGAAACAGGAGTGGGAGGAAGAAGAAGAAAAGGAGAAAGGAAAAGGAAAAGAAACAAGTCCTATTGACTTCAGTTTCCTTGTGTGCTGTGATCTAATGTTTGTGGTTCCCATGCCCCAAATGTATACATTAAAAATACACTCAAAATGCAGATATCAATCTATGCTACACCAAGAACCCAGGAGGATGAGTGAATAGACTCTGAAAAGTACCAAGCACTCTCCTGGCCCCACACCGACATCTCAAGAGAGAAAATCCTGTTGCTTTGATGTTGTCCCATCTAATTCTCCTGGTATGCTATCATCGCCTCCCCCAAATACTCATGTGCTTGATCAGATGAGAAAATTGTTTGCTGCCCCAGGCAGCACATTCAATTTTAAATAAATTGTAAATCCCCTGGGTAAACTCTATTAGGGGTTTCATGTCTCTTGGATATGATTCCTCTGCTCAAACAGGTAAGGACAGCAATATCCATCTTCCCTGCACAGCTCGGCCACCCTCAGCACCAGGAATTCCAACCTAGAGGAGCAGCTCAGCAGGGTTGTCTGAGAAGGCACATTTTGGATCCTACTACTCCGTGAAGACTCCCCAAATGCAAGCAATGTTTGCTCTGATCTTGTAAACATCTATTCCACACAGATTTACTTTTTAAAGAAGGTATCAATAGAGAACAGCTTGTTTTTTTTAAATACTGAATTAATTTTACCTCCAGGCACTTCCTCAGGATGATGTAGACTAACAAGAGCCACCTCATGTGATACGAATTATTAGATGCCTCATTCCTATATTTCCCTGGGAGCTGCAAGATTGTTTCACTCACTAACTAAGATGAATTGAAGTTGAATAAACATGAACATGGCTACAAAATTTTCAGTGGCCTCACACAAAACAAAGAATGAAGGGTCTGAGTTTGCTTTCATGTAGCCAAAGGATCTCACACTCCTTAGAAATCTCTGGGTGACACATTGCTTGGCCCACATGTCTGTGGTGTTAGAAGTAACTGAGCTAGGAGGTGGTGAACACTTGTAATCTCAGCACTAGGGAGGAAGAAAGGTGAGAGACACAGACAGACAGACAAAGCAACAGAAATGATTCCATAGAGTCTAGGGACAACCCATGTAACCAGAGGTTTCTCTCCTGCCCGCCAGTTCCCCAATAACCACTCTGAGGCTTAATATTAATTACAAATTGTTTAGCGGATGGCTCAGGCTTATTACTAACTAGCTTTTACATCTTAAATTAATCTATTTTTATTAATCTATGTATTGTCACGTGGCCATGGTGTTAACCTTACATCTTGCTTCTCCAGTGACTGTTGGTGTCTCCCTGACTCTGCTTTCTTTTTCTCTTTATCTTTGCTTAGATTTTTCCACCTGACTTTATTCTGCCTGACTATTGACCAAATTAGCTTTTTTTTTTGAGACAGAGTTTCTCTGTGTAACAGCCTTAGCTGTCCTGGAACTATAGACCAGGCTAGCCTTGAACTCACAGAGATCCACCACCTGTCTCTGCCTCCCAAGTGCTGGGATTAAAGGCATGAACCACCACCACTCAGCTTCCAGATAAGTTTATTTATTAACCAATGATAATCAAACATATTTGCAGCATATAGAGGGGCATCCTGCATCAAATCCATTTGTAACACATCCTTGCATGAACACCTCCCATCCCTACTTGGTGTCCCTTTGACACTCTGTGATCCCACACCACTGAGCTGGTCTACATCACCTTGTATGGTGGAGAACGAGCATAAAAAGACAGGAAGAGCTTGCTCCTTCCAGCTCAACATAGATTCTTCTATTCAGAAACAAAGCTTCAGGTATTGCTATATGAGTGAGAGATAAGGGACCATTTCAGACAGGAATACAGGGATCTCTCCTGACTTACGATGTTGTATGATGGCTGAGAGATAATGTTACTCCAGACAGACACAAGCCAGGAAGGACAAAGATTTGCTCAACACCATTTATATGCCTGTTCTCTCTTCCAAAGACAACAAAAGTTTTTCTTTCCTTCGTGTTGAGTGGTTCCCCCCTTGGGGATAACTTCTTATTCACAACCAGGTATACCTATCCACACTGATTCTCGTGGTCATAAACACCCAAGGAAACTCTCGTGCAATAATCACCTCATACTTTGACAACTCAACATCTTCAACTTTTGTCTGCAAAACGCTTGTCTGCACCACAGGAAGGTGAGTTAATAAAGGAAATTGTATAAACTATGAAAAAGAAAGAGGATTAAAAATTAAAGAAGTGCAGAGATGAAATAAAGCTTAATGAAATGCAATTTTCTAAAGGGCAGTAATCAAATTCTGACTTGAAAATTTCTTGAACTTACAAGAGATCTAGCTGTCATATTTCTTCAATTATATGAAAAACAAGTACAAAATAATACAAACGTTTTGCAAAGAAGCCAGTGACCTCTACAGGCATATAAGTTACATCATTCTAGGCGCTGGAAAGATGGCTAAACATTTAAGAGTCCTTGGCCCTCGTGCAGCACCCATACCAGGCAGCTTAAAATTCCTGTAGGTCAAGCTCCAATCTATACATGATGGAAATCTCTGATTATCCAAAACAGGAGAAGTTAAAAGGTCATACATAACCACATGCTGTAGAGAGCTCAGGAAGGCGGAGAGTTGGTTCAAACAAGCATCCAGCTGCATGAATAAGAGACATTTTATGTTCAGCTTAGTGGCTACACTCAGGAATGTTATCTAACAAGCCAGGGTGAAAATTCACAAACATGAAAAACAAGGCTTTGTCACCAGAGCTTCCATACGAGAAACCGAGGATGAGGGTCTTCACAGTCACTGACGGCATTTAGGGTCATCTGGAAGGTGCACCTTTGTACGTATCTGTGAGGGAATTTCCAGGGAACTTCAACCGAGGAGGGAAGATGCCTGGGCTGGATTCCTGGCCCATATAAAAAGCCAAGCATGGCAGCATCCGTCTCTCTCAGCTTCTGACTGTGGAGGTAATGTAAGCGGCTACCTCAGGTGCCTGTCACCACAGCTAGGGTCCCTCTCACCTTCTTCTCCCCTTAAATGATGACTGTACCCCCAAATTGTGATTAAATAAACCCTCCCTTTCTAAGTTGCTTTTCTCGGGTATTTTCTCACAACGACAACCGAGTTGGACATGGGAAGAAGGAAGGCTATGGGCAACAGTTGGTGGTAGGAGGTGAAATAGACCTAGAAAACTTTAGGAGAGGGTCAAGTCTTTTCCCTGCTCATCTCAGGTTGTCCAGCAGAGGCCTCAGGAACTAGGCTAGCAAAAGACAATTAACACCAGAACAATATAATACATGGAAAATGCAGGTAACCCTTGGTTTACAGTGGGCTTCCATCCTGATAAATCCATCACAACTTGAAAATATCATTATGTACAGACGGCAATTTAATACATCTAATTTACCAAATATCAGCATTTAACCTGGTCCCCCTTGAATGTGATCAGAGCATCAACACGATGCTCCGTTGGGCAAAAGCATCTCACACGAAACCTGCTTTATAACATGATGTTTCACAGTGCGTGTCATTGACAGAGCCATGCACAGAAATGAAAACAAATCCGCGTGCTACACTTGCACAATGGCAGCATCGAAAACATGTAAGCCCAGCTAATAAACCAGGGCTCTTCGTTTCCTTTCTGCCCTTCTTAAATCCTACTTGAGCCAGACTCTGGTAACAAATGACAGATCAGCCAGGAAAAAACAAGTTTAAAAACAGGCGTGTATGGGAAATACCTAGAGAAGTAAGTAGATCTCAAGATTGCTTTGAATTTATCGTTAAATGCCAGTCTGATGAAGCAAAGCATGAAGGGGTGGGGAGGGGCAGGGAGGCTGCTTCTGGGCAAGTGCCCAGGCAAAGAGCTGGAGCAAGGGGAGGAGACTCGAGTCTGATGCTTGCTTTACTAACAGGAAAGCTAGAGATTAGAGGGTCAGAGGCAGCTTGAGGTAGAGTGTGCATCCAGTGTGTGCAAAGCCCCAGTAGCTCCCATCCCCCACACCACGGGGAAAAGTGTGCAGTGATTTAGAATTACCTTTTTTCCTACAGAGAAGAGGCCACCTCACAAACAGAATACCTTACAGCATCAACTTCTCTCACAAAAAGGTTGGTTTTTCCCTCTCTCTGTCTCTGTCTCTCTTCTTTCCTACCACAAAAGCATGAGGACCCCAAGCCACATGCGATGACTACACACCCATTTCAGTCCCCAGCTCTGGCTAGGTTCTTAGCCCACAGCCAGCAACAGCCCCATACCATGAGTGGGAGGGTCTTCCGATAACTGACTGTTGCTGTGATGGACAGGTCTTTGACTCTATGCCTCATTGTGGGTAGGCAGATCTTCAGATGATTCTGTCCCTTGCTGTGAGTGGGCCTTCTGATGATGCCTTCTGCTCCCAGTTCACCGAGTTTTCTAGCTGATACCCCACACCTTGTGAAATGGAGGAGATGTCCTGCTGAGATTCTTGGCCTGTGGATTTTAGGAGCACAGGAAATGATTCTCTTATTTCCATACATTTTAGACTAATGTATTAGGTATCCATAGTAACTGGAATATCATCTTAATTCAAACAGACCTAATAATAACAGGCCTTCCTAGAGTTTTGTATTCATGACTCCAGCTCCAGAGGGCTCATGGTGCTACTCTAACCTTATGGGAAGTTGAAGTTCCCTGATGAAGAGGCAGAGCCAGCTGCCTTGAAACCAAAACCCTTTCAGTTTTCCTCCCTTCACTGCTGCCCTGCATGTGGTGTCTAGGAGACAGGCCAGTCACACACATGTGGAGACGTGAGAGTCACTGTGTACAGTTTTTCTTCGATCCAGCTGTCCCGGTTCCTTTCCTGCTGTGTCTCCTATGCAATGAGAGATCTGGCTAATTTGAGAAATGAATTAGTGAGAAATTTAGAACAGGGCTCATACTTGCTGCTCTCAAGCCATTGGGTAAGGCATGTCATCCAGTCTACGGGGTAGGGAGGGACAGCCTTTCCCAGAGAAAAGCAGTGATTATTCTTAATATTCCAGATAAACAAATCTTTTCATCCTTCTCATTCCTCGCTTCCCTGTTCTGTCACAGGAGCTCTCTAACTGGGGGTGGCACTTGGGAATGCATTTTTTTTTAAATAATGGCTAACCAGGTAATTTGGGCGAAGGGAGAAATTGGGTGGCAATATTTAGTGGTGACAAATGCAATATAAGCCAAAGGAGGAAGTCTCACTCCTTATCATGGACTAAGGTCCAAATAATAGAAAAATTCTTTTCATAAGCCCATGAAATAACAATGGGGAATTGTCCCCTAAGCTCTTCTATTCAGCGTCTGAACCCACAAAAATAACTAACAAAGAAAGAAAGCTTAATACGCGAGGAGAACGTACATCTGATGCGAAACCAAAAGTGTTATTTATTACAGGCTACACGTTCTGGGTGGTCTTGTGTCCACTTGACACAAGCTAGAGTCATCAGAGAAGACGGAGCCTCAGTTGAGAAAATGCCTCCTATGATCTGGCTGTAGGCAAGCCTGTAAAACATTGCCTTAATTCATGGTCAAGGGCAGAAGGCCCAGTCCATTGCAGGTGGTGCCACTTCCTGTCCAGATGTCCTTCAACAGCGACACAGAAGTTCAAGCCAAATAAACCTTTCCTCCCCAACTTGCAATTTTGTCATGGTATTTCTTTTCAGCAGTAGAAACCATAAGTAAAGACAAGTTGGTACCAGGAATGGGGGATTGCTGTTGACAGACATGACTATGTTGTTTGGGAGAGGATTGGGGAAGGACTTTGGAACTTTATGAAATAAAACCATTGAGTGTTCAATGCCTGGTGAGCTGTTTTGTAGGCGTATTGAAGATAAGAATGTTGAGGACAATACAGACAGAGGCCTGGCTTGTGACGTTTCAGAGGGAAGTTTAAAGACTCTATGGGGCCATTTACTATTTTCAATAAGGAGTCTATGGTTTGGTTAGCTGGGGCTGAAGAATCAGCCGTGATTAACAAGAACTGCTAAAGTGAAATCTTTCCTTTGCTGTACTCGATGCTGGTTAGCTGGAGCTGAGAAATTAACAATTAAGAAGTGACCGGCATCATTGAGTTGAACTCTTCTGGGAAGTATTTCCTGAGAGTCTGCACACAGAATCTGTGTTGCAGAGGCAGCCAAGGTTGTTCATCACACTGGCAGTCAAACTTCATAGTGTATGAGTCACCCAGGTGATACTGGTTTTTGAAGACATGAAGGGGTCATAGAGAGCATCTGAGGCTTGGCACTGTTAGAGACCAGGAGAGGTCATTGGTGAATCTACAGCTTCAGCAGCAGTTTAAGGCCCAAGTTATAAAGGTCAGTGCAGAGAAGTTGAGGCTTGACACCATAAAGAAAGCCTAGGAGAGGCTTCTGGTGTAGGTGTAGTCCAGTTGCAGCAGAAAACACCAGCATTTTGGAGATGCCAGTACCTCAGGGTGACCATCAAAAACAGTAGCAATGGAGTGGAGCCAGCAGGAGCCTAGAAGACAAGCTGTGTGTGCCGCAGAGGGCAGGGCTGGAGAAGTGACCCAAGCCCTTTTGTGAAGCCCAAAAGTTCATGAATGGATCCAAACATTGGACACTGAGTTATTCATGCAGCTGGAATTTGGTTTTGCTCCATTTGTGATGGTGCCCTGGTTCTTCCCTCTTGAAGGAGGTTATTTAACCTAATTTTTATTTTTTACAGGAGCTCACACTTGAGAGATTTCAAACTTTTAAAAAAGAGATTTTGGGTTTTTTAAGAGACTGGATGTGTTAAATGGACTGAACTTTTGCTTGAATTTAACGTTATTTATGTTTTTAATGTGAGATCTCGAGGATGAATGAGAAAGGAATGGCTTAATGGGGATGTGTTTGTGGGTTGAGTTGACAAGAGGTCAGTTGTACTGGCTAGTTCTATATCAACTTGACACAAGCTAGAGAGGAGGGAGCCTCAGCTGATAAAAAGCCTCCATAAGATCAGGCTGTAGGCAAGCCTGTAAGGCATTTTTTTAGTTAGTGATCAATGGGGGAGGGCCCAGCCCATTGTGGGTGGTGTCATCCTTGGGCTAGTGGTCCTGGACTCTATAAGAAAGCAAGCTAAGCAAGCCATGAGGACCAAGTCAGTAAGAAACACTCCTCTAAGGCTCTGCGTCAGCTCCTGCTTCCCAGTTCCTGCCCTGTTTCAGTTCCTGTTCCTACCTCCTTCGATGATGAGCAGCAATATGGAAGTGTAAGCCAAATAAACCCTTTCCTCCCCAATTTGCTTTTGGTTGTGATGTTTCATTACAATAATAGAAACTGTAACTAAGATAGTACAAGAGAACTTTATAAAAAGCAAACAAACAAAAAACCAACTAGTTCCTTTCCTATATTCCGCCCCCCTCAAAAAAAAAAAAACCCTCCAGCTAGGCTTTTATACTATCAGAGAGAAAAAAAAAGGAAAATATGTGGAGAAATGTCAAGACAAAGGAAAGAAGGCAAGAAACCCACTAGCAGAATATGTTAAGCTGTTAATAGTGTATATACAAAGACTCCTTTCTGCATTAGGGAGTACAGATGTGCCCTTTCAAGATGGAATAAAAAAGCATTCACAAGGTGTTGACATGTCTCAGTGGGTAAAGGCATCTCAAGTTTAGATGAGACCTGTGTTTGATCCCTGGGACCCACGTAATGGTAGAAAGGGAGAACAAACCCTGCATGAAAGTGCCCCTCCATCCTGTCTCTCATGGAAAGGATCAAGAGGTCTTTCTCTGGCCTCTTTTACAAATGGCATTTATTTTAGGAAGGTAGAACCCTCACGACTTCCTTAAACCTCCGAACTCCCGTATGTTTTTGGGAGCAGGGGCTACAAACCTTCAGAACAGAGCCCTGACATTTTACAGATGACAAGTGTGAGGTTCAGAGAGTTTACTGGCCTTCTTACAGTTGCAAAGTGTGACAGCGACTTAGCTTATACTTCAATCCATCCCAAGTTGCAAACTTCTATCAAAGCATCTATCCTTAGCATCCAGTGAAGAGCAGAAGGAGAGAGAACACAGAAAATAAGTGGTGGGTGGGGGTTGGGAGGGGGGTTGGTAATGCCATGAGTCAGCTCTCTTTAGAGATTACAGAGCTCTAGAAGACACCTAGAGGAGGCATGTAGCTACCTCAAATGATATTTTTAGCAGGGTTTCTGCCTTCCTCCAGTCTCCTGGATCCCTGTGATCTCTGCCAAAAGAGGTCAAATGAGACACCAGACTGTAGTGTAGAAAATACACTTCATTACAGAGCCAATGGGGACGTCATCAATGGAAGAGAGTGGACAGTGGTCAAAGGGGTCTTTGGGTCATCCTATATGCTTGGGTAGACCTTATGCTATTTCATAAAGTTTCTGGAACAGACAGTTTTCAGCTTGGATGACTGACAGTCCCATTTGGATTAACTCTGACAATGTTATGTCTTTGTTCTTTCCTAGAAATCCCCTGGCTGGAGAGTAATCTTAAGATCTTTGGATAAGAATGTCATATTTCCCTCCAAAGCACAGAAATGACTCAGAGCCCATTCTTTGACCAGCAATCAGAGTTCTTATTGTTCCAGTTCCTAGTAGATAAGCTGCCAGATGAGGGCAGGCTCTATTCCAGTGACCTTCAAACCCGCTGACACCTGACTACCTACCCAGCCAGTAACAGAGGATGTGAGCAGAAAGCAGGAGCCAGACTGTGGAATGAGGATGGAGAGAGGAACGGTGGAGATGTTCTGGTGAAGAGGTCGTATCAACCTTCGAGGTCCAGCTGAGCCTACATCTCCTCTCCACATCTCTCCTCATCTTTCAGTTACATTGAAATCAGGTTGTATCCTACTCTAAGTAAGCCCCGTATTGGACGAAACAGTGGTCTCTTAGTCTGTGCCCAGACTAGGAGACTCCATTTCACAAGTAGCTTTTGATTCCATCCTGAGGGAGAAAAGTAAATATATCCTGTGTGTGGATCCACAAACCGCACCATCTGCCACACACAGAGAGTAATAAATCCAGCACCGAGTAATAAATGACTAATTCATGAGACGAGAAAGGAAGCCACCCTGTGTGTTTATTGCGGGGAACTGAAACTACAGAGGCACATGGGTGTATTAAAATCATATCAAGGAAATGAGGCCCAGGAACTTATCAGGCACATCAGACTGAGGAAAGGAAGGGTTGAACTCCCTGGCCTGGACCCCATAAAGTGATAGACACCTAACACACTGTGATGGCGTGGCCCCGTACCAGAATATCATCACGTCTGGTGTGTGGGTGAGGACCAACTTGCTTCTGTCCACAGCTGAGGTGCAGCCTGCCTGTCCACCGCTCACCTGTCTGGATCTAAACCACCATCTCTTGGCCCATCTCCTGGCCTAGGGTTGGTTTGGCCACTCATCTCTCAAAGGAACTGTGCCTCTTTGCTCTCAGTCCTGTCTCCAGCAACTCCACCAGGAGTCCCTGCAGCAGTGTGCTCCCTACTGGTCTGGTTGTTTACCTTATCAATAGGACGTCTTCACAGCCCACACTGAAACCTCTTGATCTCTCTGCAGGAGCTGCTTTAACTTGTATCTATCCTATAACCCATATACACATATACTCACCGGATGCTGTGTGATGTGAGAATTGATATCAGTAATTAAGATTAGGGTAAGGTACTTGCATTTGCCTTGGATAGGCTACCCAAACAGGTAGATTTTTGTGTGTGTATGTGTGTGTGTGTGTGTGTGTGTATGTGACATTTTGCTGTCATTGAAGCAGCTAAGCCTTGCGAATTGATCATTATTCAATAGCTTCTGACACAATGAGAAGACACAAACTTGTTTCTCTGTGTTTCTGGCCTGGCGTGCTCATATCAAGCAGGTGCAGACTGCAGGTCGTGAAGACTTTTGCAGCTTGGTTAAAACGCCCTTGTCAGTCTTCGGCTACATGTGATAGCTTTGCCTTCCTTCCAAAGGAGTGAACTTCCTCACAGCCAGGATGGGGTTGAACTCACCAGCTTCTCCTGCACCACAACTCTACTGCCAGATGAGAATCCTTCCTCAGATACTTCCCCCTACAGGCAAGGAGAGCCTCTGTTTACTAGAGAAACCTTTTAGGGTCATATTTGAAGAGGGGTGTAGCGGGGCTCCTCCTGGGAGGCTTGCAGTTATTTGCAGACTGGAAGATGGCCTTCTCTCAACTCTAGATGTTGTTCCTTGGCTCTTAAAAGCAATGCCATTTACTTACGAATTACAGTGGATGCAAATGAGCCACTCCAGGATGGTCCTATTCCAAGATTAGCTAAGAAGTGGTGGGGAGATTGACCAAGGATGCAGAATGCTCAGCCTGACCTGAGGTCTATAAAAATCAAGCTCCTGGTTTAATTATTCCCATTTCTGAAGTAAGAGGCAATTAGAACCCAGCAAGCTGGCAAGAGGAGGATTTTGCTTTGATTTATGTGGCTTCAAAGCCAGCACAACAGGAGAGGGCTTTTGACCCGGCAGTTTGATGAAGTTGCTGAGAGCAGAGACAGCAACCCTGGCTAGACGCGACCCCAGACACCCAGGGGAATTGGGGTGAACCACTGAGTCCCTTTGCCCTGAGCTCCTCTGTGAGACAGAGAGAGCTATCCCTCGCCCTCTTTATGAGACGTCTGGGAGGGAATATTAATCCAGCGACTGGTCTTCAACAATTCGAAATTTTAAAAGTGCTTCTGTGTGCATCATTTCATCTCATCTCCACAAGAGCGTCAGTGGGAGCGATTATCATCTGCATTTTCAGGAGGGAAGCTAAAGCTTGGAGAGGTTAAGTTGCCGCACCACACGATCGATTAGCAATGGTGGCATTCTGCTTCCAGCTCCAAATCCCATTAGGCCTCCTTCCCCCCACAGATAGCACGAGATGTGAAGATCAGACAGCCATGAATAGAAAAGCAAACCCATGGTGCTCCTTTAGGGCCCGGCATGGTTCAAAGAGCTGTCTCTATGCCAGCTCACTTTATTTTGCCCACCACAAATAAATAGACAATAAAACCATTATTAGTCTACTTTCCAATGAGGAAACTGAGTCACGACACACAGGAAGACTGAGTCTAGAACACATGCCCTGAAGCCCTACCAATTACTTTACTGATTTCATATGACTGAGCAAGAGATGGGACTTAGTACTGTCAGGTACTGTAGTAACTGTTGAAATCCTGACCTAATTTACTCCATATTGCATAAAATTGTTTTTTTCTCAAACCATGGCTTGACTGAGAAACTCCATTTTATCAGGTTTTTGCGACATTTTGAGGATAGAGGATGACTTTGCATCTAACTGAACATGTAGACAATACTATCTGTCTGGTCCCAATTGCAAAACAGACTATCAGAAAGGGCACCACCCTGTAAGGCATTGGGAATTAAGGAGTTCATGAACATATTGATGCCAAGTCAGAAACCCTTACTGAGAACTCCCAGGGTCACCAGACTGAGAAAATATGCTTATGTGACCCCAAAGTCCATCTCTTGAGTGAGAAGGGGGCAATCTGATTCCAACCATCCTGGACAGTTTTGGGGGATAGCCTCGCTAACATAGATAGCAGCCCCTATTTAGGGGTGACCTGTCAGCTCACCAGTGCTAGGGAGTAGTTTCAGTCCTTGTCAAAAAGGTTTCCAATCAGCACCATTGTTCCTGGAATCCAAGGTAACTCGGGTTTAGGTGTCTCAGGGGGATCTGAACAGAACACTGTAAAAGCTGACAGTCAATTGGCTAAAGGAGAGAGAAATAAAATGAAGGTAGAGATGCCAGACTTCACTCTGCTTTGAGTTGTCTGTGGGCCCAAGCGAGGAGTTGGAGCTTGCTGTAGTGGTTGATGATAACCTGCCTTAGAAGATCTGGCACTGAGACTATACGGCTGAACCTCTCACCTGTGTGAAGGACCCTGCATGCTCTTTGACCTTGGCGGGCAGGACTTCCTAAGTGTGGAGAAAGCAAGGTTACGGATGAGTTGAGAGTCACACTGATCTTGGGCCTGTGACAGCTACTATGGGACAACGGTCTTGTACCCTATAAAGATTTGTCAGTTGTATTGGTTTAATAACACACTGTAGTAGGAGCTGCGGGCTTGCTTTTCGTCCTGCCCGGCTCCCGCACGGCTAGCTTTACACCAGAAATAACAACACACAAACTGTATTCATTTAAACACTGCATGGCCCATTATATCTAGCCTCTTCTTGGCTAACTCTCGCATCTGGACTAGCCCATTTCTAATAATGTATGTAGCACCCCAAGGTGCGCTTACCGGGAAGATTCTAGCCTACATCCATCCTGGGTCTGAGCTTCATGGCATTTGCTCCCCGAGAGCTGAGCTATGGCGTCTGTCTGAGGCATCTGCCCCAGAGAGGAGAGCTGTCGAGTCTGAGCTCACTTCCTCTTCCTCCCAGCATTCTGTTCTGTTTACTCCACCCACCTATGTTCTAACCAATAAAATGGGCCAAAGCAGTTTCTTTATTAGCCAATGACCTTCCTCCATCAACACACTGATTGGCCAGTAGCTAGGCAGGAAGTATAGGCAGGGCAACCAGAATAGGAGAATCCTGGGAAGAGAAAAGGTTCAGTCGTCACCAAGACACAGAGGACACAAGGTAAGAATGCCTCGCTGATAAAAGGTACCAAGCCACGTGACTAACACAGACAAGAATTATGGGTTGAGATGTAAGAATTAATTAATAAGAAGCCTAAGATAATAAGCCAACCAGTTAAGAATTATTATAGACCTCTGTGTGTTTCTTTGGGACTAAATGTCTGCAGGATTGGACAGGACAGAAACCTCTGTCAACAAACAGCCACTTACTTTCAACCTCTGAACATGACCTAACGTTCTTGTGACTGTTGGGGAAACTGGGGAGAAATATCACTAGTCTGCATGGGCTTTTCATTTCCATCGATTCTAAACCTAAGAATGACAGGTGGTAACAACATCCGCATCCTCTAGAAAAGAGCCCCCCACTTCCTGCAGCCACTCGATACAGTTCCCAAGTAATGTGCTCTTGGTGAATGTGTGTTTATGGTCTTCTCTGTCCTGTGTCCTTGAAGGTTGATATAACTTCTTTCATAGCACAGTTGGTGAGTGTATGTTTATGGTCTTCTTTGTCCTGTGTCCCTGAAGGTTGATATGACCTCTTTCATAGCACAGGTCCATTGGAGTAACTTGAATCCATGCCCTTCTTCCCCAGCTTCTGCCCATTTCCTGCTTCCCAGCTATCCAGACCTTGAAGTTTCTCAAAGGAGCTGCAGCCTTGCCCACATCCATGCACCCCCACATTTAGCTGTTTCTTCCTCTGTTGAGCACTTTGGGATTTTAAAGTCAGATCCTAGAGTCCTAATAAGCTCTGTTCAACCACTTTTCCTCAATTAAAGAAATGGTTAATGTAAAAGGCAGAGAAAATAAATAGCTTAGTCATGAGATACAGGAAGCCTGGAAGCAGGAGACCTGAGTTCAATCTCATAAACGCAGGGAAAATAAAAAAACAAACATTAGAGATGCATGCGTACATGCCTACTGAAAGACTGAGTAGTCAGATACCTGGGACTCACTGGCCAGCTAGCCTAAGCCACTTGGGAAGTTCAGGGAGAGGGATCCTGATTCAAAAAATATATAAAAAAGTAGAAAAAAAGTAAACAGTACCTCAGAAACATCTGACGTCCTCTGGACTACACACACACACACACACACACACACACACACACACACACAGAGAGAGAGAGAGAGAGAGAGAGAGAGAGAGAGAGAGAGAGAGAGAGAAGAATGCTCTAGCACACACTCTTGTCCCTATATATACATGAACATACATATACAGACAGACATACACACACATGAGAAATGCACCAGCACACACACCTGTCCCTATATACATATGAACATGCATGCACACACACAAGGAAGGCACCAGCACACACACCTGTCCCTATATACATATGAACACACACACAAAAGGAAGGCATCAGCACACACACCTGTCCCTATATACATATGAACACACACACAAAAGGAAGGCATCAGCACACACACCTGTCTCTATATACATATGAACATGCATGCACACACACAAGGAAGGCACCAGCACACACACCTGTCCCTATATACATATGAACACACACACACAAAGGAAGGCATCAGCACACACACCTGTCCCCATATACATATGAACATGCACACACACACACACACACACACACACACACGAAGAAGGCTTACTTCAGTTTATGGCTGGTCACTGCTCCTCTGGGGACTGTTGTGAGGCAGAACATCATGGTGGGGAGTATATATGGGAGCCAGCTATTCACCCCAAGATAGATTGGAAGCAAAGAAAAGCAGAAAGGACCAGGACCCCGTGTCCCCTCCAAGAGCACACTCCTGTGATTAACTTCCCTCCACTAGACTCCAACTCCCATCACACCCCAGTGGTACCACAGTCTGGCAACCAATCCTTTAGCATACAGCCAACTGAGGCATGCTTAAGACTCAGGGCAAAACAGGCTTGTATCGTTGGCTGGCTGATGGGTTGGTTGGCTGGTTGAGGAGTTTGTTTGTGGTCTTGGGGATCAAAACTTGGGTTCACATATATAAAAAAACAAGTGTTTCATTATTTGGCCATACTCAACAACCTTTGCAGCTTTTTACTTAAGCTAAACCATGAGCAAATTATAGCTCATGACCAAAGAATTATCTAATAAAACAACCTGTAATTAGCTTCTTCCAACTTGCAAGCTTCCTTTATGCCTTTACAATAGTGTTTGAAACTAATTCCATCTACTGTGAGGCAGACAGAATTGAGAAGTCAGAACGCATATGCCTAGCTACCTAGACCTCAGTTGGATCAGCTCAGTCCTTTCAACTTTTGGCACATGCTCCTTTACTATTGAACATTTAGTCCACGGTAAGTGACCTGATCCAGTCCATTTTCTAGAATCTTAAGTTACATCACATATTCGTAGCCCCTTCCCCATGGCCCAGACTCTGGGTACTGTTTACTTCAACCATATGCCAGGCTTAGTAGAATTCCTGGTCCCAAGATTACCTGTCTTGGAACCAGCAAGATGGCTTAACAGGTAAAGAGTCTTCCTACCCAGTGTGACAAACTGAATTGGATCACATGGTGGTATGTATGTATGTATGTATGTATGTATGTATGTATGTATGAATGTATGTACATATACACACATACTTTAAAAATTAATTACCTGTCTTTCTCATTTTTTCCACAGTTACAGCACATTTAGTACTTCTATTCCAAGTGTTTATTCTTTCCTTTCATAAGATATCTGAGTGAAATTCCAATGCTTCCTTCAACATGTATACACACACAGGAGCACATGCATGCACACGTGCACAGACACAGGATTTTCCTTCTTGCTTTAGGGTAAGAAAAGCTTTGTTATCAGAAGCACAATGGCTAGCAAGAAAAAAGAAATGTTCTTATTTCATCTCAGGGAAGGTCACCTTGCTGTCTATAAAGGAAATTGATTTCTCCTAATGCAACAAAGAAAAAGCCAAAAAATACGTTGGATTGTTGACATTTAAAAAAAAAACTAACAGGTTGGGCATAAATATTCTTCTGCACGTTTTCAGGGGCTCTAGCCAAAGCATCTTAACGAAGGCTGGCTCAGAGAGGGCTGGGGTGATCCAAACCTGGACACAAAGACAGCAGGGGAGGTCATGAAAGGTACCAGTACACCTGGTGCTGGAGGCTGACCCCAGGGTCCTAGCTCCCTGACCTGTCCATCCCCCAGAGATTCTTCAAGAAGCCCAGACAGCTGTGTAAGGGCCGTGGCGGGGAGTGGAAAAGAGAGAGACTCATGGGCAACCTTTGTGCTGCCGAAGTTTGGAAGGCATATGACAACGTGTGTACTGCTCTCTGCAGAAATGACATGTAGACTCGGATAAACTGAAGCTTGCATTGCAAGGCTGCCATAGGGCCGCATGTCTCCCAAACAAGCACATTTCTATGCCTCTTAAAAGTGCTGGATGAACTGACAATGCCTGACCACACTGAAGATGGTGCTGTCCCTGATGCTCTGTATCCTGCCCCTCAGAGGGTTGATCCAACCCTGTCCTGCAGACAGTCCTGCTTGAGACTGAAGGCAGCAAGGGAGGCAGAGTTACCTGGTAACTTAATGCCCAAGTGTATCACTGTGGGAAGACACCTGCACTTGTTGGGATTCTATAGTCATTTTGGTTTTGGTTTCTCTTTTTGAGACAGGGATCCACATAACACAAGCTACCCTTCAATTTTCTCGATAGCTAAGGATGAATTAAAATTTCTGATACTTCTATCTTTACCACCCAAGTGCTGAGACTATGGACATGTGCCATCTTGCCCAGTTAATGTGGTGCCTGTGAAGGAAGGAACACAGGGCCTCCTGTGTGTTGGACGGGCACTGTATCAGCTAAACTACCTCCCCCACCAAGGCTTTGATTTCACTCCTAAAAATGAAGTTCACCGCACCCCTACTACTTTGAAGACTGGAGCATGATAAAAACTCAGAGAGAGAAATTGGGGTTCAACCTGAAGATCTGAAAAGCCAAGTAGCCAGCCATTGTCTCTTACCTCCACCTCAGTCCGAAATGGCAACCCTGCCTCCAAGAATCTCAGAATGAGACTGTGTCTGAAGGCTGTTTCCTCCCATTTTATAATCCTCTCTTGTTCTGGGATTAAAGTTGTGCACCACTACCACCTGGTTTCTATGGCAAACTACTGCGGCTACTGGGATAAAAGTGTGTGTCATTGTTGCCTGGTCTATAAGGCTGGCCAGTGTGGCTGTTTTACTTTTCTGATCCTCAGGCAAGTTTTATTTATTAAAATACAGGTGAAATGCCACTTCAGAAAGTTGGCTGTGACAACGTGAGCAGAGTCTCTCTGTGTCATAGTGTTAGACACCTGATAGCTGGGCTAGAGAGAACCCGGAGGCAAGAATGGGATGAACCTCTGTCCATATCCCATCTTCAAGCAGGTAAGGGCTCAGGGCTGTGTAGTGTCCCTATGCTTTTTTTTTTTTCCTTTAAAAATGCCAGAGGGCTCACAAGCCCAGGGCCATCCTGTCTTTCTGTGGCATCCTTCTGTGAAGGGAAGAGGAGAGAAAATGTTTACTAGAACACGTTCAACTGCTCATCTGTCACCACTGCTCCTGTTTAGGCCTCCAGAGAGGGTGTGGGGATGGATGACATGTCCTAGCAGACACTAGCTTGGATGCTGCATCACCATAAAAATGCACTAGGCCCCCTTGCCTTTCAGCCCAGCACCCCTAGCACAGTGAAGACCGTCATGAGGTCCTTGTATCAACCTCTGTCTGTCAGCCACGCTCTCCCTGGTCTCCAGTTGGGAGCCCTAGGTTGTAGATGTAGGCACCCACCACGCATCAGAGCCTCCAATTTGTGGTTCAGGAAAAGAAGCCCTATTAACGTGGCACCCTTTATGCCACTGCAAATCCCAGCTACATTTAACTCAGCCGTGATCAAGGTTCCCTCTATCTGCCAACTGCAGCCCCTTAATATCAGGCCTGGCGATTCAAGGGGAAGCTCAGATCCTGCTTAGTATTCAAAGGCTAGTCCCTTCCGCTGGCTTCTTTCTAGAAGCACCCTCCAGGCCCATGTAGGCATGGCCCAGCATCTGTGCCCTGGCTCAGAGAAGCCTTCCAGCCACATGGCTGAGAGAAGTCTGGCTTCCCTCCAAAAAGGAGCAAGCTGGGACAGAATCATCTATGCAAGTTACCTGGTGGCAGCACCTGACTTTTATGAAACGTAGAGAAATGAAAAACATTCTGCAAGGCCATGGGGAGGTAGTCCCAAGACAAGGAAGAGGTAGGTGTAGGTATAGAGGGGTGTGTGTGTGTCTGTCTGTCTGTCTGTCTGTCTGCCTGTGTGCTCATTGGTGTGGAAGTAGCTATAGCATATGAACGTGAAAGCCAGAGGTCCACCTTGGATGTCATTCATTCCTCAAAAGCCATCACCTTGGGTTTTGAGACAGGATTTCCCACAATTATGGAGCTTGCTCACCCAGCTAGGCTGGCCAGCTAGTTATGTCCCAGAGGTCTTCCTCTTTCTTCCCCATAAGTGTGGAGCACCATGACTTATTTTTAAGTCTGTTGGTTCCAGAGACCAGAGATAGGTCCTCGTCCTTATGTGGCAAGGATTTTACCAGCTGAGCTATCTCCCCATCCCTAAAAGAAGCTTATTTAGTGTCAGCAAGGGAGCTGCACACATAATCCTAGGCTAAGCAAAAGGATCACCAAGAGTCTGAGACCAGCCTAGACCTGTCTCAAAGAAAACAAACCAACAACCCAGCAAGTCTTCTTGCACACTCCCTTCTAGGGCTAGGCACTGCACCAAGCCGGAACTGAAGAAGCAGAAGAAACTTGTTTTCTGCTCTACAGGAGAAGAGATGGGGAACAAAAGAAAGGAAACACTCCAGAATAATGAGCACTGTACAGAGAACAGACTAAGGATTCGGTGATAGAGTGAACTGGTGTGTCAGGGATGGTGATGTGGTGTGGCAGGTATCAGTGAGCTGGTGTGTCAGGGATGGTGAGGTGATGTGTCAGGGATGGTGAGCTGGTGTGTCAGGGATGGTGAGGTGGTGTGGCAGATATCAGTGAGCTGGTGTGTCAGGGATGGTGAGGTGATGTGTCAGGGATGGTGAGCTGGTGTGTCAGGGATGGTGAACTGGTGTGTCAGGGATGGTGAGGTGGTGTGTCAGGGATGGTGAACTGGTGTGTCAGGGATGGTGAGGTGGTGTGTCAGGGATGGTGAGCTGGTGTGTCAGGGATGGTGAGCTGGTGTGTCAGGGATGGTGAGGTGATGTGTCAGGGATGGTGAGCTGGTGTGTCAGGGATGGTGAGCTGGTGTGTCAGGGATGGTGAGCTGGTGTGTCAGGGATGGTGAGCTGGTGTGTCAGGGATGGTGAGCTGGTGTGTCAGGGATGGTGAGCTGGTGTGTCAGGGATGGTGAGGTGGTGTGTCAGGGATGGTGAGCTGGTGTATCAGGAATGGTGAGCTGGTGTGTCAGGGATGGTGAGCTGGTGTGTCAGGTATGGTGAGCTGGTGTGTCAGGGATGGTGAGCTGGTATGTCAGGAATGGTGAGGTGGTGTGTCAGGGATGGTGAGCTGGTGTGTCAGGGATGGTGAGCTGGTGTGGCAGGGATGGTGAGCTGGTGTGTCAGGGATGGTGAGCTGGTGTGTCAGGGATGGTGAGCTGGTGTGTCAGGGATGGTGAGCTGGTGTGTCAGGGATGGTGAGCTGGTGTGGCAGGGATGGTGAGCTGGTGTGGCAGGGAAGCCACTGGGAAGGCTTTTGGGAGGACGGGTACAGGAGAGTTCTGAGGGCAAGAAGGAGCTGGCCCTGCAAACAGAGAGAAAGGGAAACACAGAAGTTTGGAGGCAGTAGACAGTAAACAGGTCTTGCTGCTCCTTCTGACTGACAGAGAGATGACCAATGTTAGGGAGAAAGGGGCTGGACGGGTGTGAGGTGAGAACAGGGTAGGAGTCACCCTGAGGAATGAGTTCAGCTTCTGTTTCAGGCCTGATGAGAAATTGATGGAAGGCTTTGAGTGGCAGAAGGACACAAGCTTTAAATCGAACAGGGCCCACTGTCCCTTAGAGCTTTGGAGGGAGCAGGCAGAGTAAAATCTTCAGGTTTATAGTTCAGGAAGGTCTCTCAGGGCTCCTTGGTTCTTGCCAGCCAGGCTTTTCTCAACAAAGAGAACGAAAAACTCCCTAAAAATGCAAGCATGAGGGGTAAGATCGGCCCTGCTTCCTCAAAGCAGTTAACCAAAGAGCTCGGCATTCCCAGCTCATGGACCCTGGACCAAAGATAGGTAGGGCTGATGAGGAAGACTCAAGGGAGAATAGGCTGAGTTGAGGCCAGAGCCTAGATAGCCTGCCTAGCTCCAAACACAACTCTGGTGTGCCCCAAAAGTCAAGAAGTAGAGAAGCAATAATTTAACTGTTAAGTTCGAAGTCCATAGCTCCAGCTCCAGAGAGGGGACTTTTTCTCCATCTCTCTCATGAAGCATCCACCTGCTTGGAAATGATGCCTGGGTTCTTGGGCTACCCCCAGTGGGATCATGAAGATATTCCTGGGTCTCTGCGGAAGTAAGCAGATGTGTGTCTGTGGGCATGGCGGCACTCTGCCCTCAGCCATCTCTGCAGGGGCAGGAGGCCCTCCAGGGTTCTGTCAGCTGCAGGTGGGGCCCCTGCTGAAGACCACATTGGGATATTGCTTGGGTCTACCCTCCCCCTTGCCATTAAAGGTCACAGCGACGGCCTTCTCAAAATGGGTATCTGTGGTCCTCAACGCCTCCAGGGAAGGTGAGGATAATTAGGGCCCTCTCGCTTTGGACACAAAGAAATGGACAGAGGAGCGGTAGGTAGCACTTGCCTCGCCAGCATGAGAACTACATTTGAGCCCGAGACCCCATGTCTTAGAGGCAAGACATGAAAACATACAGTTGTAATCTCAGAGTTGGGGAGGCAGAGACAGGTGGATCCTTGGGGCTGGCTAGCCAGCTAGAGCAGCCTACTTGGCAATGTCCAAGCCAATGAGAGCCCCTGCCTCAAAAAACAAAAAACAAAAACGTCGGTGGACAATGCCCAAGAAATGGCATCGGAGTTGTCCTCTAGCCTCCACATCCATGCGTACCACACATGTGACATACATGTGTACACACATGTGTACATGCATCTGCAAATATACATGAATGAAAGAATGAATGAGTGAATGACTCAGCCAGTGAATGAACGAATGATCTGATGACTTGAGGGAAATACCTCAGGAAGGGAAGAGCTTGGATTGGAGTTAGGTTTTCCTACGCTATTTCAAACAATAGGAACCAGCTTCCCCCCATACCAACACCAAATATCTCTCTGCAGCCCTGATAGGAAGTTACAGAGACCCTGGTGGCAGAGAAGGGGACTGGGGTGCACCAAGCAGATAAAGCAACTGTGTGCTCCTAGGGGATCATAATTGATCTGACTTATCTCCACGTGAGTAGGAGCTACCAGTTCCCCAGGGTAAAAGGAATCTCTGTTCACCATGCTGTCCCTGAGGCAGGTTTTAGAAGTTAAAAAAGACTGCATTTTTGTCTCCTGACGCCTGCTCTGTAGATTAATCAGTTTTCTGATGGCTCTGACTCCTCCAACAGCCCCTGGGAGGAGAAGAGGGAGGGAGAGTGGGAGGACCTGGTGTCATTTCTCGGGGGATTTAGTACAAAGTTTCTGTTTGCTCCTGAGCCAAGCATGCTTGTCCCACTCTGGGCCCTTTAGGGAAGGAAGGGTTCCTAAGGGGCTTCAAAGAAAACTCATAGCTGATTGACAAGGTTGTGCTCCATCCATGTCGGGGTGAGTCACGGGGTGGGTGTGGGAAGTGATAGAGATATTTAACTCCTTGTAGAGGAGACATATGACCCTTGAGCCTCGATGCAGATAAAAATTATTCAGAATTTTATGTCAAATTCGGGTTCCTAGGTCCATCTCCAAAGAATGGTGCAGGGCATGAGACTCTTCGTCAAGGATGTTCACGTTATGCAAATAAGATGGTGGACAGATATACATGATCTAGGGAGCAACTTAACCCCTGAACCAACCCAGGGCCTGGGCGTCTAGATCCCCTGCCTGAAGCATTTCACCTGGACAGAGGAAGACTAGGACCCTACTATATACAGAACTCACCTCTTATGCTGATCCAGGAATACTCCTCAGTAGTATGGAATCAAGGAGTCTTCCTCTGTGCCTCTTATCAAATCGAGAGTCTCTGGAACCCAGCAACAGTGTCTAACCTTGCCCTTCTGATGTCCTCACGAGATGGTTTCCTGAGGGCAAAGCCTTCAGAGGAAGAGAAGTGAGGTAAAGAAGAAACAAACGCCTAGGCAAGTGGGGTCATGCTCTCCAAAGCCTGCACTGGGTTTCTGATATAGACACCGATGGGAAGAGAAAGAGGCCCCTATTGACGGTAGGACCCAAATTTCTCCACCAAGAGAAGCCACGCCAGGTCGAGGGGAAAGCAGAGACTCTGGGTCACAGAGCTGACCCTACCAGGAACATGGGCACGGCTTCTGTCTTTATGCTGTAGACACAGCTCCCTGAAGACGTCATGGCCAGATGCTACACACCGCAGTACAGGGATGGCTGCAGCCAGCAGGTCAGCAGATGGTGCCAAGCTGTGGATGTCAAGGCTGGTGAAGAAATAAAGATGAACCCCACAGATGGAAAGTGAAGTGATTATCTGGAGGTCAGCCGGGTCTCTAGGCTGGAGCTGGAGAAGAGCTACAGGTAAATAGTAAGGAGATAAGCAAGGAAGGTGAGGGGCCTCCAAGCATTGCAAAGATGGCGGTCCTAGCAAGCGGGCCAAGGCTAATTAGCATAGTGATGTTAAGTAGCACAGGCGTCAACAGGGTCAATTTCTAGCTCCGCAACCAGGACCAACCCCCCCTATCTCCCTTTGACCTGTTCCATTTGTTCTACTTGCCTCAGAGTGCAAAATGCAGATAAAAGATGTGTCTATTTTGTGAAATTATTGAAAATCATTGTGAAGGGTTAGTAAAATACAGTCAGTGACTGGCATAATGCCTAACACAAAATGAGCGCTTAGTAAATGTTAGCTACCATTGCTGATACCAACTTTGAAAACGAATGCACGCAGGGCATAATTTAGCAAGAGTTGGGATATGAGTAAAATTTGCTTGGTCACCTCAACAGACAGGCTGGATGCTCGTCTGTGCTAGTCAGATTTCTGTTACTATGACAAGATATCCAATAAAAAACAAAAAAACTTGGAGGAAGAAAGATTCCTTTGGGCTCAGAATTTCAATTTGTGGTTGCTTGGCTCCATTGGGCCTAGGCCTGAGGTGAAGCAGGAGAATATCACAGCAGGAAGCATATGGAAGAGGAAGGATGTTCACCTCACAGAAGCCAGGAAGCAAAGGACAAAATATCCCCTTCACAGACACTATTCCCAAGGGCCCCACTTCCTCCAATGAGGTCCCACCTCCTCAGGTTTCCTCTGCCTCCCAATAGCCCCTATATTTTGAAGCCATACAGAATAAGCATTCATGAGGTCAGAGCCCTTAGGATCTAGTCCTCTTCCAAAGCCTCACCTCTGAGCAGCCCTCCAACCCGGCTTCCAGGGCACACTGGAGTTAACCACTATGAAATGATCCACACTGTTTCCTTCCCAGCCTTCCCAGTCTCTTACACAATTTGACTGACTATTCTGTGAAGTAACTTTGAAGGCTTTCTGAGGATCACATATCTGGCACGAGACAGCAGATGAAGGAACAGTAAGGCCTGAGCAGCTGCAAGGGATCTAGTTCAGATTGTAGGCAGCATGACCTCTGGAGAGAGGAGAGGCAGCTCATCTTCATGAGGTATCCAAGATGACACGGGGCCAAAGCATCCCTGACAGAGGGAGATACAGAGACATGTCTACAGTGTCCTCACAGGTGAAGATGCCCTTGTCCAGGGCAGTTTCCCAGCTCACACAGCCACGTTCTCACTGAACCTTTCAACCATCAGCATGCCCTATCTTCACAAAGGCTACTAAGCATGCTGAGATGTCTGAATGGCCCACAGGGTAAACCTGAAACTCCTGGACATCAGGACCAAGCACACATTGACCTCTTAGTGCTGCACTGAAATCCACTGAACGTGAGCCCGGGGATGAAGTTCTATTCATTTACCTAAGCGATATTCAGGATGTGCCTTCTAGACACAAGCCAACTCGTTAGGTACTAACGGCTTGATTACAGACAACTTGGGTACCATTAGTACTAGCTACAGCCACAGCAGATAGGAAACTACCATACAGACATGGTGTAAATCTGCTGCTTGCTAGATGCAGAGCATGAGGCTCCAGCCAGAATCCACAGAATCAAGTCCTTAAGTGTTTGAGCACCATTCCCGAGTCGTGTGGTGTCCAGTATTTGAGGTACACTGGCTTAGAACACAAACATTTCTCTCTAGCTGCATACATGCCTTTGTTTTAAAAATAATGACTAGTATGCACTGACACCATGGTAGGTACAGGAGCTGCTCTGTAGAGCCCTTGGGATACAGGAGCCAGAGTTGCCTGGGATCTTCTGGAAATGAGACAGGCTACATACAGCAGAACATGAGACCCGCTCCAATGTGGATGTCAAAGGGCTGTGGGAGCAGGAAAGAGTTAAGCTGACGTGAGCTCTTGAATGACACTGTACAAAGCAGAGAATGCTCACACTAAATGTTGAACTATAAGAAGGAACAAGATTAGTGGGTGGAGCCGCAAGAAGGTTAGATTTCTGGCTGAGAGTTAGGAATGACAGACAGAAAAGCAAGAGGAAGCCTGTCTTCTCCTGGCTGGGGGCCCAAATTCTGCCTTCCCCACGGGAAAGCTCTAGACCTCTGGGAACACTGCCAACAATCCCTGTGGGCCTTGGGTAAGAGGTTGCTCCTCCTCACTGGGCATCTTCATCTTGAGCATGGCTTGGATCAGGACCAAAATGGAAAGAGTTCTCAGTCTTCATCAAGGGCCAGGAGAAAAGGGAACCAGGGTAGACTCTGGGCCTACTCCTTATGGAGGATCCACCATGTGTATTGCCATTCCATGTCTGGATTCTGCTTCACTTTAAAGGGAGAGAGAGTTTGGAGAAAATTCCACAAGCTTATGTTGAAGACTAGACCATTCTACCCCAAAGAAGAGCCATGAAGGCACTCATGACTCTAACCCAAAGACACCACTTTAGAAGAGCAGTTATTTTGAGCCTAAGACATGGAAAACAGCAAGGGCAGGGAGATACTATATCTGAACTCACCATCTGCATGGTAACAGCTTTTCCAAAAGGGACTCAATTGTCACAGATCCTATCCTGAGGGTTCCACCACAGGGAGGCCTCCAGTCATCACCAGATGGGATACAAAGGGCTGGGGATGTGGCTTAGGTAGTAGAGTACCTGCCTTGAATACTCAAGGCTCTGAGTTCAATCCCCAGCACCATAAATGGGGCTTGACGATACATGCCTGTATTCCAGCACTCAGGAGGTGGAGGCAGAAAAACCAGAAATTCAGTGCCACCTTCACTCAGCAGGAAGCAAGAGCTACAGAAATTCCTGTTTCAAAAACACAAGATGGGGGACTAGAAATGACTTGTGCATACCTGCTATATTGTATGACCCATCCGTTCTTAGGACCTGATCACCTTTCATAAAAATTATCGCATCTCCTATAAGAGCCTATATCCCCACTCCTTATCTGGTTAAGGTGGTATACAAGCCAGGTATGGTGGCATATACCTATAATGTCAACATTCAGTAGGCTGAAGCAGGGGGATTTTTTACTTTAAGGCTGGTATAAACTATATGGTGAGAACTTGTTTCAAAAAAAATTACAGAGCTGTCAAATCTTTGTGCATATTCATTTTCTCCCATGGTGCTTCCAGGCATGGGTTGTTCAACATAATTGATGTTACTTTTTTTTGTCAACCTGCTTGCTGCCTGTTTGTGTCATGGATAAGCTGTGGAAACTGCAGGTGTCTCTCCATCTATAGCTCCCGAGTGTTGAAGGACTGAGTGGGTGGGTGACGGCAGAGCTCAGACCAGGTTGACACTGACTGTTCAATCAGATCCTCAATGGTGACTCTTCAGGTGACTTCTCTGTACCAACTGGGGAGGGGGGACAAAGGTGTCCAAATTCTAACTCAGACTTTTTACCCATTAGTGGAAGTCCTTTCCCATATGAAATCACACAGGGCAAACCCACATGGATGAAATCGGGCTGGTTTCTGTGTGGGTAAACTCTTCCCTCTTTGGTAATACTTCAGGTGGAGACCCTAGCTCGCCACACCCCTTCCTTCCCAGCCCTTGCACGGATCTCCAGGGTAGAGAATGGAAAGGAAGTGAGTGACTCCTGGCCAGTAGGTCCAGCTAAGGTGAAGGCTCGGCGGAGATCCAGGAAAAAAAGGCTTCCTGACAGGAAGTGAATGGGCGGGGTACCCAGGATTCTGAAAGGAGTGAGGCATGGAAAAATAAACTGAGATGATCAAATCCAAGAAAGTAAATGAGATCAGAGACAATTAAAAAACTCTTCTAAAAGATAAGGAAAAGAGCTTCCCCAAAGACCGGTGCTGTCAGAGAAAGAAAGACTTGGGAACATCGGTTCCTACAGCATACACAATCATCTTCTTTCTTTCCTATGGGTTCCAACCCATAGAAAATAAAAGGGAAGGGAAGGGAAGGGAAGGGAAGGGAAGGGAAGGAAAGGAAAGGAAAGGAAAGGAAAGGAAAGGAAAGGAAAGGAAAGGAAAGGAAAGGAAAGGAAAGGAAAGGAAAGGAAAGGTTCTGCTTGTTATGAATTGAATTGTGTGTGTCCCCTACCCAAAGAGACATCAGAATCAGACACCTGGGAACATGGCCCAGGGGTCGTGTTAGAGTAAGGGGCTTTCCCTGACAGTTGTTCCTATAGAAAGAAAAGATGGTCAGAGAGACAGCCTTGATGGCAGCGGCAGAGCTGGCATCTCACCAGAGCCTTGGTGAGGGGCCCCATGGACCCCTTGATTTGGATGCTAACCTGTGAGAGAAGGTGCTGTGAGGGAGTAAATTCCTCTTGGTTAAGCCACCAGGCTGTGGGACTGTGTTAAGGTGGCCCATATCAGGCAGTGGTACTCAGTTTGTCTGCAGAAACCACATCTTGGGGGGGGGGCACTGCAAAACAGACTGATGGGACAGAGTTTTGCCCTCATCTCACCAAAAATACCACTGCTTGCTGCAAAGAGAAAAGACAGGGAGGCAGTGCCTGTCAACAAACATGGAAGTCAGGAAAAACCAAAGAATTCCTGGCCATTGCAGCTTGGCCGGGACAGGGTATTCACAGAACTCAAGAGTTTCCCTTTTAACACCAGAATGGTCTTGGGCAAACCAGGATAAACTGCTCCCCCAATAAGAAAGTAGAGAAAACAAAAGAAAGTTTGCATGGTGTGCGAGGCTGCCCATTCCCAGCACTTGTTCTGCCGAAGGGCCCTAAACCAATCTATACCTTCCCAAACCTGTTTTCTTAAATCCTGGCAAGATGAACTATGTGTCGATGCTAGGGAACTGGTGGTCCAGGTTCTTTCAGAATCTCCACTAAGGACCTTTGGGACAAAAACACACAGTGAGAGGCTGTGTCATGTGGAAGGCTTGCTCCATCTAGCCCCTCTCACTGAGTCTGCACACATGCCATCCTGTCTGATAGCGCTGGGCCCTCACATTGCTTAGCTGCAGGAGCTCTGTGAGGAAGTATGCCCAGGGTGTGCCTACAAAGAGGTTTCCTCTCCTTGTCTTTCAAACCGTTCTGTCCCTAACCCCACATGGATTCTCTCAGGCATGCCCAGGAAACGTCATCCACCATCTCTTTCCCACCAGGTGAGAAAATCTTCCTTTATCTTCCCACCAGAGCCCTCTCCATGGTGTACCAGGGCCATTGATTTTATCTTCGACCTTCTCGGCTTGAAACCTCACCTGAAAGAGATTCCCTTCATAGCAGAGCCCCCACGACTCTCATCACTGGAACCCTCATGCCCAGGAAAATGCCCAGTGTGTTGGAGTTCCTCTTGTGAGGTCTGGCAAACAAGCTGATTAATTAATTGATGAGTTCACCAGTGTTGATCATTACAGGCTCTCGGAGTCAAGTGTTGAGCGCTTACTGAATCCTGTGACCTAGTACGGTCCAGATTTGTAGTACATCTGCCATTAGCCACCTGCATACAGGAGGGAGGAAGAGAAGAGGAGGGGACAATGGACTTCAGAGCCCCCTTGGCCCCAGGAGTGCAGTCATTGCGGAGAGGTCTCAGATCTTATGTCAGAAGGGCACAAAAGCCCAGGAGGAAATGATGCATCAGGTTCTACCATGCTTACCCTGTGGCTATGGTTCTAAATGAAGGGAAAAGTGAGCGAGAGAGAGAGAGAGAGAGAGAGAGAGAGAGAGAGAGAGAGAGAGAGAAGGAGAGAGCCTTTGAGTTCAAAACACATTGTAATAAGTGACAAGAGGGATGACATGAACTGGCTCAAAGAACAGTTGGAGAAGCCAGCCTGTCGTGAAGCCTGTCCTGTGAAGATGGCCCTGAACAATGAGGTCATTGACCGGGTCCACCTCTGTTCTAACGCTTTGTGTTTTCAGTGAGGTATTAAAGCCCCTTAGAGCCTCCACCAGGTATCTCAAAGCCTGACTGAGAATCCTCCCCAGGCCCTCAGGTGGCTGTTCAGCCACCCAGAACTCCTCTAAAGAGACACCTTCAGAGTATACAAGGCTGGGAATTTTCTGTCTTACAGCGACTCCCGCAGTCCTAGGGACAGTTATTTTAGAAAAGGTTGAAAGTTTTCGGACCTGTGGGCTAACGCACTTCCCTCTGCAAGACCGATGTTAGAGGCGCTCAGAAGTCAGGAAGCTGGCAGTAAATAAGGCTCATCTGAGCACGCTAGTCCAGTCCTAGGCTGCCAAAATTCTTTTGTTCTGAAATTTAAACAAAGACAGGTCTAATGTTTCACTGACCCCTGGTGGATGTAAGGAGGAAATGCATTCTCTGGCAGACTATCGTTTTTTGGGGGGGTGGCTAAGGAATCCTGGGCCTTCAGCCTCGCCTGCCTGATGGAAGTCCTCTGTGATGTTCCATCATCACCTAGGACCCCCAACTCCTACTCCTGGCCCTGGCAGCCATCTCCACTGACACTCTAAATGGTGCTTTAGTCTATCCGGAGAGCCACACAATAGCAGAGTGCTAGATGCTGCAGGCGTTGGCATGGTTCCAGGAAGCCATCGCAGCACAGATTGAAGTTCCTCCCCTGCCAGAGATTCTGACTGGGGTAGGGAGCACCTGGGGATGTGCGTCTTACCAAGCAGCAATTCTGCAGAACCGTCCTGGAAATGCCAGCATGTTCAAGCCCCTCATCTTAGGAATGAGGAAAATAAGACACGGGGGGGGGGGGTTGGTCAGGACTGGGTTGATGGCTCTGTCAGTAAAGCATGTGAAAGCCAGTAAAGCCACACAAACGTGAAGGCATGGGTTTGCTCTCCAATGCCAAGTAAACGCTGAGCACTGCCCTAGTCTGCTTCCTGTTGCTATGATGGCCAGGTGCCCTACAGACATACCCACAAGCCAAACCGATGGAGGTATTGCCTGAGGCTCCTCTCCCCAGACAGGACTAGGTTTGTGTGAAGTTGACAAAGCTAAGCAGTAAGATTTTATGATGGATCTAAGGTCCCAGAACTGGGGACTGCACTGGGGTGACTGGAGGATCCCAAAGGCTTACTGGACATCTAACTGAGCCTAATTGGTGAATTCCTGGTTTGGCGAGAGAGCTTGTCTCAAAAGAAAAAGAAAGAGGAGGGCCCATGAGGAACCACACCCAATGTTGACCTCTGTCATACGAATACATATACACACATAAACACAGCTACACATGTGTGTACCCACAGCTCCGTTCATTTGGACCCAAACTCATACAGTCAGTGAGGGTGCATCTAGAATCTGGTTCTAGTTTCTAAGTCTGTCTTTTGCAAGAAAAATAGTCACTTCTGTGCCATTTATTAATCAATGGGCTCTGAGCTAAACATCTTATATTTGAGCAAGTTGCAGTATGGGAAGAGTCATTTCACCCCATTCAGAAGACAGGCTGAGTGTGTGTGTGTGTGTGTGTGTGTGTGTGTGTGTGTGTGTGTGTATTGTGTACACGTGAGCACAGGTGTCCAAGGAGGCCAGAGGCATTAGGTGGATCCTAGGAATCTGGAGTTACAGGCAGCTTCAAGTTGCTCACTTTGGGTGCTGGAAACTGTATTTAGGACCTCTGGAAGAACAGCAAAGGCTCTTAATCTCTGAGCCATCTTTCTAGCCCCTATTCTGCATCCTCTTTATTCTATAGTGTAAGAGGCCAGCCTGGAGTCACACGGAGAGGCTATCCCCCACTCCAACCTCATAGGTGAGAAAATAGAGGCTTAGAAAAGGAAAATCAAATGAGTGTATGTCACTTTGAATGCAAGTGTTCCCCCACTGCCCTGATCCGGCCCCATGCCACCTAATCCTGATGTAACTTCAAAGCTGTTACATTCCGTGTTATACGAGCCTACAGTTTGACTTTCCACTTGCTCTGTGGAATGAGCTCTCCAAGGCAGAAGCCATGGCTAAGCTTTATACCCTGTGCATATATTATAACACGCGACACATAGCACCCGTTTGCCGTGCTGCAATAAATTCTCATGGAACCCCGTGAAACCGTAGCAATGGGCTCTGCAGGCACTCTTTCACATGCACATGGCTGCAGTGTCTCAAATGTATGCATGTGCACAGGCACACACATCTATCTTCAGAGCAGGCTCTGAAAAGTGCAGATGGTAGAGGAATGACTAAAGCCTGCTATGATTAGACCATCCTGGGTGGTTTTAATCCAAAGGAAGAGAATAAAGAATTCTAAATAAGGAACGATCAAACACACGCCGTTACATTTGCTTGTTCTCACAGCCTTGTTAATAGCACGGCAAAGGGGTTTTCAAAGCACAGAGTCTCAAAGACAAAGAAAACAAAATGATACAAAAAGCAACAAAATGTTACGTGCTGCAAAGCAAAACAGAGCAGTACCTTAGTGATTTAGCAAACAAAATGTTAACCCAAAGCCAGCAGCAGAGAGACCGACCTAGTGAGTGGAGTAGTTTATATGAACATGGCTACAAAGGCTGGGGAAAGTGACAGAAATGCGGAGGAGGTTGGAACGGAAGACAGGAGGTCCTGGCTGACTGAGGTCTCCTGTACTGGTGTCTTTTCTCACCCTGACAAGAGGCTGGAAGAAGCAGGACAGGGTCTGGCTCACATTTTCATGTCAGGGAGGCACGGTGGTATTTACGGCAGCAGGGGAATGCCACTGGGACACTTTACATCTTAGCAGCTTAGGGGGGAAAATGGGAGGGAAGGAGGAAGAGAGAGGGGCATGTGTATGTGGTGGTGGTGGTGGTGGTGGTGGTGGTGTGTGTGTGTGTGTGTGTGTGTGTGTGTGTGTGTGTGTGTAGACTTACCATACAGCAACCCCCACTTCCTCTCACTAGGACCCACCTCTTAAGACAGTGCCACCAACTGGGGACTAAGTGTTCAAACATAGGAGTCAGTGGGAGACCATAACAACTCCCTGGAAGCAAGTTGCTGTCAGAAGCACACTTGAGTGGAAAGGGAAAATCATATGCCTGTATCAACTGTACTATAGCATCCTTATAAATGTCAATCAACATCAAAACAATCGTTGGCTATGCGTGTGTGCCTGTGTGATTGAGCTATCTTTTTAACAGGGAAGTTATGAACATAAAATAGACGATGAAAATTAGCTGTAGTTAAGGTGGCATTGGAGGCAGTGAGACAGGAAAGGGCAGCAGAAACAGACTCAAAGGACAGGGGTAGATGCTTGGTCCTTTACTGATACTCGTGTCATGAATATACTACAAAATTATATGAGCTGCTGTGTCTTTTGGATATAATAATTGTATATGGTACCTTTTATCAAAATTATTGCTATAGTTTGGGTCTTCAATGTCCCCCAAAGGTGCATGAAACGGAAGCCTTAGTCCCCAGCTAGGTGTTTGTCAGAGACGGCCTACTTTGCTTCTCTATTTCTGTGATAAAGTCCTGACCAAAATCAACTTGGAGAGCAAAGGGTTTATTTGGCTTACAGGCTGCAGTTTGTCACAGAGAAAAGCCAAGGCAGGAGCCGAAAGAGCAACTGAAGCAAAGAACATAGAGGAGTGCTGCTTTCCAGCTTGCTCTCCATGGCTTGCTCAGCTTGCTTTCTTACACAACTGTACCCACCCTACCAGGAGTGGCACCGCCCACAATGGGTGGGGCCTTCCTCCATCAATTAGCAGTCAAGAAGATGCCCTCCACAGACTTGTCCAAAGGGCAATCTGATGGAAGCAATTCTCAATTGAGATCCCCTCCACCCAGGTGACCCTAGCTTACTTCAAGCTGACCCAAACTGACCAGTGCAGGAGGTAACAAAACTCAAGAGGTGGAACCTAAGGAAGGGTCTACTGTCATTGGAGCATTCCCTTGGAATGCAGATCTCACCTCCAAGGGAGTAAAACAAGGTCGTCTTTGGAGTGATAGACACTAGCCAGAGTTGAAGATGACCATGCTATAAATAGCATAAAATGAAGGTTTATTTCTAGCATATTGTGACCTTCAGCTAATCGGTTTCCAGACACCTACAGCCTGGCTTGCAAGGTAGATGCTTGAGATGTTTCTTTGGAAAAGCTGGACAGCTCAAAGGACAGAGTTAAGGATTTCCCCATCGACCCCATCAACCACATTCTAAAAGGTAGGGAAAGTCCACAGCCCCACCAGTATGCTCAAACCCCAGTGTTCATTTGTAACTATGAGCAAACCCCTGGGGACTCCTGAGCAGGAAAGCCCTCCTCCAAAAATAAACACAAACACCAGAATTAAAGGATAAATAAAGGAACACACGGGCAAGGAGAACTAGAAGTTTAAAGCTTGCATTTCAGACTCACGGGAGAGGTGTTATGTGTGAGATGGAAACAGCATAATTAAGGGGAAATTAAGACACCCCAAAGATGCCCTTGGAAATTAAAAGATGATTGCAGAAATAAAATATTCAACAGGAGTGTTCAAGGTTAATTTGAGGACTGTGGATGTGGCTCAGCTGGTAGAAGGCTCGCCTAGCCTGTGCAAAGCCCTGGGTTACATCCCAAGCACCACAGAAACAGAACCTGGTGGAACCCTGTTGTGATTTCAACACTCAGGAGGGGGAGGCAGGAGGATCAAGGGTTCAAGGTCATTCTTGGCTACACTGCATGCTCAAAGCCAGCCTGAACTGGGCCAATGGAACATTATCTGGGGCATGGGAGATAATCTAAGGAAATTTCCTAAATACAGGGGAAGAGAGAGAAAGGAAACAAAAGAACTTTGGGTGGATTTGAGGAACAAAGAAGGAACACAGAGGAAAGCCATTTTCCCTTGGGCTTCTGCAGCAGAATAAACACTGTGGACGAGGCAGTTCATCCACAGCTGAAGTTTACAACTTACGTTCAGGGGGCTGAGAAGACCAAAAGCTGGTTAATTTATTGCAGGGTTTACTGAAGGCTGTTCTTCCATTGTAGCTTCTCCAGGGCAGAAGTGGAAGAAGCTCTCCAAGGGCACTTTAAAAATATACTCCTCCCCATGTGTGCATGAGTGTGTGAGTGCATGCATGTGTGTGGGGGGGGGAGGTTATTAGACAACCTCCATGTTGATCGTTGTCTTACAGCCTGAAAAACGATCTCTCATTCATCTTCGTAAACTCCAGGTTACGTGGCCATGGGGGATTCTCCTGTCCCTGCCTCCCATCTTCCAGGCAGAGCACTGCCATCACAGATGTTCATTATCACATCCAGCTTTATGTAAGGTCCATGGATCAGTGTTAGCATTCAGGTATCTGTACTGGCCTGTGCTTAGAGTCCTGACAGGAGAGTCCTCGGCTGCAGCCACTGAGAGCACTTGCTGTGCACACTCGCTGTGTCCCCTTATGAAAGGTGGGTCCTGTCTTTCTCTTCTGCCACTCCTGTCCTCAGGGACCAGTCTCTGCCCCCCTCTCTGCCCCTTCTTTCTCCCCTTCCAATAAACCTCCCATGTGAGCCCTGTTGTACAGTGTGACTCCTTCTTGCTGTCTTTTAAGCTATAACAATCAGAACTTGGGTCTTTATACCCACAAGACAAGCCCTTTACCTACTGATTCATCTGTCTCCCTAGCACCAAGGTCGTTTTTATCGGGGTACTAACCCCACTCCTGAGGGCTCCACCCCCTTGACCTGATTATATCTCAACCTTGACCCTGATACTATCACATTGGAAATTCAGTTCCAACAAGCCAATTTATGGAGGACACAAACATTGAGTCCATATCCAGAAACGATAAGAAAATTAAACTAGCCACAAAGCTCCAACATTCAAATAAAAGAAATTGTAGAGAGACAATTGAGGGCATAAAAGCATTTGTTAAGTGAATCAGGAAATTTCAACAATTGAAACACAGGGGTTTCCTGGGCTGTAATGTCCCATGGACTGCCCATAAAAAGAGGAGAGGCATTACATTTCATATACTTCTCACAGACATGAAATGTCAGAAAGGAGAGGAAATGATGGTATTCTAGAATCCTTTTGGAGTGGTGGGGTCAGAGGGACATAAAGAAACTCATGAAGATGTGCTGACTTGAGTGAGAGGTGTCCCTCACACACTCGTGTGTCCAAACACTTGGTCTCCAGCTGGTGGCGCTGTCGCGGAGGTAGGGCCCTTTGGGAGGTGCATTTGCCAGAGGAAGTCCTGCAAACAGAAACTGTGCTTTCATTTCCTGGCTGCCCAGACCCAAATAATCACACAGAAATTATATTAATTACAACAATGTTTGGACAATGACTTAGGAATATTCCTAACTAGCTCTTACATTTTTTTAGATTTTTCTTTTTTTTCTTTCTTGCAACTTTATTTTCTTCTTTTTTATTAAGAATTTTTAATACAATTTTTTCTCATTTTATATAGCTATCCCCATTCCCACACCCTCCTCTCCTGTCCCACCCTTCCCCCCACTCAATCCCCTATCTACTTCTCAAAAAGGGTAAGGCTTCCTATGAGGAAATCAACAAAGTCTGACACTTCATGTTGAGGCAAGACCAAGACCCTTCCCTCTATATCTAGACTGAGCAAGGTAACCCTACAAAGAGATGGGCTACTAGTTCCAGCCCTAGAGATAAATCCTGGCCCCACTGCCAGTGGCCCCACAGACTGCCTAAGCCTCACATTCAGCAGGCCTAGTTTGATCTATGCAGATTTTCTGCTGTCAGTCCAGAGTCAGTGAGCTCTCACTAGCTCAGGTCAGCTGTTTCTGTGGGTATCACCATCATGATCTTGACCCCTTTGCTCATATTATCCCTCCTTCCTCTCCTGAACTGGTCCTCTTTAGCTCGCGCCAGTGTTTTGCTGTGGATCTCTGCATCTGCTTCCATCAGTTGCTGGATGAAGGTTCTATGATGACAATTAAGGAAGTCACCAATCTGATTACAGGGGAAGGCCAATTTAGGCATCCTCGCCACTGTTGCTTGAAGTCTTAGCTGGGGTCATCTTTGTGGAATCCTGGGAATTTCCCTAGTTTTGTGTTTCTTGCTAGCTCTTTTTTAATGGCTCCCTCAATCAAAATATCTCTTTCCTTTCTCTCCCTCTCTGTCCTTTCCCCTTCTTGGGCATCCTGTTCCCTCATGTACCCCTTCTCCCTCCCCTTCTCACCTGCCCCTTCCCTTCCATTCTCCCCTCCTCTGCCCCCAACTCCCAATTTTCTTAGGAGATCTTATGTGTTTCCCCTTCCAAGGGGGACCCATGTATATCTCTCTTAGGGTTCTCCATGTTACCTAGCTTCTCTGGGATCATGGACTATAAGCTGGTTATTCTTTGCTTTACATCTAATCTCCACTTATGAGTGAGTACATACCATGTTTGTCTATCTGGATCTGGGTTACCTCACTCAGGATGGTTTTTTTCTAGTTCCATCCATTTGCATGCAAATTTCAAGATGCCATTTTTTATTGCTAGGTAGTAAAATTGTGCAAATGTACCACATTTTCTTTATCCATTCTTCAGTTGAGAGGCATCTAGGTTGTTTCCAGGTTTTGGCTATTATGAATAATGCTGCTATGAACACAGTTAAGTAAATGTTCTGTGATATGAGTGTACATCTTTTGGGTATATGCTCAAGAGTGGTATTGCTGGGTCTTGATGTGGTCTGATTCCCAATTTTCTGAGAAAACACCACACTGATTTCCAAAGTGACTGTACAAGTTTGCATTCCCACCAACAATGGAGGAGTGTTCCCCTTACTCTGCATCCTCTCCAGCATAAGCTATCATTGGTGTTTTTGAGCTTAGTCATTCTGCCTGGTGGAAGATGGTATCTCAGAGCTGTTTTGATTTGCATTTCCCTGATGGCTAAGGATATTGAGCAATTCCTTAAGTGTCCTTCAGCCATTTGCAATTCTTCTGTTGAGAATTCTCTGTTTAGATCTGTACTCCTTTTTTGATTGGATTATTTGATAATTTGATGTCTAGTTTCTTGAGTTCTTTATATATTTTGGAGATCAGTCTTCTGTTCATTGCGGAGTTAGTGAAGACCTTTTCCCATTTTGTAGACTGCCATTTTGACTTAGTGACTCTGTCCTTTGCTTTACAGAAGCTTCTCAGTTTCAGGAAGTCCCATTTATTAATTGTTGCTCTCAGTATCTATGCTACTGGTGTTATATTTAGTAAGTGGTCTCCTGTGCCCATGAGTTCAAGGTTACTTCCCACTTTCGGGGATGTTCATTGTGGCTGGATTTATGTTGGTCTTTGATCTATTTGGACTTTAGTTTTAGACATGGGGATAGATATGGTATAAAGAACTCCACCTGTAAAGCACTACCTGTTTTATTTGCTATTCATGTTATGGTCCTGCAGCGTCTGCACTATGGAAAGGTTCACACACTATGGTACACAAGCCAGGCAAGGGGCTGGATATTGAAATACACACATACACAAAGAGACAGAGACATGGGTCATCCTTGAATTCCCCAAGAACACCCCCTTTATTGTGTTCCAGGGCAGCTTATATAGTGCCTTCCCAGGCCAATGGCCACGCCCTAGCTCTGGGGATTTTCAGTTGCAAACCCACCAGAAACCACTCCCTGTCTCGTGCTCAGAGCAGCTGCAAACACAGGGAAACAAGTTCTTTTGCTTAGAGCAGCTGCAAGCTTAGGAAAAACAAGCTGTTTACTGGAAATTCAGGGTCTGGGGTCCACAGTCCCCAACAATATGGATCTATTACAGTCTTCTACATGTTGACATCAGTTATGCCAGCATTATTTTTTGAAGATTCTTTTTTTCCATTGTATAATTTTACCTTCTTTTTCAAAAATCGGGTGTTCATAGGTGTGTGGATTAATATCAGGTCTTTGATTCAATTCCATTGGGGCTCTTACACCTTAAATTAACTGATTTCTACTACTCTGTGTATTGCCACTAGGCTGTGGCTTACTGGTACCGGCATGTTACTCCTTTGGCAGCTCCATGGCATGTCTCTGACTCCGCCATCTTTCCTCCTCTATCTCTGCTCGGATTCCTGCCTTGCTATATTCTCCCCTGCCACAGGCCAAAGTAGCTTCTTTATTAACCAATGGTAATAAAACCTATTCACAGCACACAGAGGGGAATCCCACACCAAAGTCCCTCGCTGGTGACAGGCTTTGAGAGCTTATAGCTGACACATGCTTCCCAGAGGATCCTGGTTTGGGTCCCAGCACCCACATTTGGTGGCTCATGTCTACTTATAACTGCAGGTCTGGGGCCCCAACACCCCGTCATATGCTTCCATGTAGTGCACATGCATCCATACAGGCACACATACATATGCATAAATAAAAATAAATAAAGCTCAAAATTGCCTTTTTGTAAATAACTAAGAAGCCAGACCTGGCAGCATATGCTTAAAACATCCCAGCATCCAAGACACTGAGGAGGGAGGGTCCTTCCCTTCGTTCCAGCCCAGTGTGGGCCACAGATCAAGATCCCACCTCAAGCAAAGGAGATAGGACTTCAAGAGTTCTTCAGAACACTCTTTGATGTCTTTTTTGTACCAAAAGACAACAAGCACTCACTTGTTCATAAAGGTTATTGTGGAATCTGAGATTCATCAATGGACCAGTATATTCCTCAAAAGATTCTTTGAAGAATTAGGAACTGTCGGGCTCACGGTGGTAGAAAGTTTTTGGTAAAAGTTTTCCAAAATTCTGGGGCTGGAGAGACAGTTCAGTGGTTAGGAACACTCGCTGCGCTTACAGTGGACCTGTGTTCTCTTTCCAGCACCCAGGTGGTGGCTGACAGCCATCTGTGACTCCAGTTCCAGGGGACCCACACCCTTTCCTGGCCTCTGTGGGCACGGCACTCACTTGGTGCACTTTGCACACATGCAAGCAAAGCAGTCATGCACATAAAATAAATAATAATAAATCTAAAAAAATTTTGTAAAAATCAAGTATTTCAATTGAAATACAATTTTATGACAGACAAGAATATTGCTGGTGGTTTATTCACACCAATTAGACGACGTGGTACGTTTATTAACTATACCAGCCAATTGGCCACCCCCAAAAGGATGACAGTTTACTAGAAAAATCCTTCCTGGAAATGGTGTGCAAACTGACCCACAGCACAAGCCACCATAGGCCTGCGCCTGAAACTGCCCGTGGCGTTTTGATGAGCAGCAGAGGAGCCTTCAGAACCATTCTTATATTGCTACACGAAATAGTTTTTAATCATGAAAGGAAGTCTTAAGGGAAATTAAATTTTATTTTTGCTGTTGTCTGGAGTTATGCTATTGTTGTTTTATTTGTTTGGGGGGCTAGGATCCCATGGAACCTAGCTTTATGATGGAAGACGATCTTGAATTTTGATTGTTCTGCCTGTCTCCCAAGCTCTGGGGTTACAGGCATGTGCCACCACCTTGGCTGGTTCTTATGAAATGCTAGGGGTTGAACCAGGGCTTAGTGCATGTTGGGTTAGTACCCTATCAACTAAGCTACATTCCCAGCTCAATCTTAAAACAACAACCACAATAAGCCAGCAAATGCCGGGGCACCAAAATTGTGAGTCCTTTATTTGGGTGCTGCTGAGTTCACACGAAGCTGCCGGACAATTTTTCACTCTTTCACACCTTGCACTGCACCCAGAATGCAAATGTCGTCATATATAAAAACATGTCTCAACTCAAGAACAATGGCAATGGGTTTTTGATCCTACTGCACGTACTGGCTTTGGGGGAGCCTAGGCAGTTTGGATGCTCACCTTACTAAACCTGGATGGAGGTGGGCGGTCCTTGGACTTCCCACAGGTCAGGGAACCCTGATTGCTCTTCGAGCTGATGAGGGAGTGGGACTTGATCGGGGGAGGGGGAGGGAAATGGGAGACGGTGGCGGGGAGGAGGCAGAAATCCTTAATAAATAAATAAATTTTTAAAAAAAGAAAAAAAACATGTCTCAGATTTAGTGCTTCCAACTCACATATATCCTGAAAGAGTCCGGAGACATCCAGAGATCTGAGCACCACTGTCCTAGGACACCCACTGAATAAAACAAGTTTGTTTCCCTTATGTGTGGCAGGAAGGAAACCAGGTAATCGCTATCCTCAGAAGAAATGAGGAAACAATCACAAAAGCACTCAGGATCCTGTGGCTCAAATGAGGAATTCCCTTTTGATATGACTGTTCCTACATTCATAAATACTTTATTATGAAATCAAAATCAACCTCACAAGCTAAACTGAAGCTATCAGGCAGTCATCCCTGATTCCAGTACAGAAGTTTTCAGCTCCACTTTCTAGATTCCTTGCACACCCTCCCCTGCCTTACACCATAATTGAGATGACCTTGCAGTCTCCTCTGCCTTGCTAAATGACTGAGATGGCCTTGCACACTCTCCTCTGCCCTCTATGATTGAGATGGCCTTGCACACTCTTCCTCTGCCCTTACACCATGACTGAGATGGCCTTGCACACTCTCCTCTGCCCTCTATGATTGAGATGGCCTTGCACACTCTCCTCTGCCCTTACACCAGGATTGAGATGGTCTTACACACCCTCCTCTGCCCTCACACTATGATCAAGATGAGGAAACAGGTGAAGTCAGCAAGCTCAGGAACAAAATATGACCTGGCCTCACTCAGTCAGCAGGCAGCCTGGACATCTGCAAGAGAAGCCAGGTTTGGATCGTACAGGCAGTGGTTACATGGTTACGTGGTCACGCGGTTGGTTCATTAGTTTCGTCAAGCTGGATTCAGGCTTACATTTGGCCATTTACTGGCCATGGGACCCTGGCCAGTGCACTTTGACCTTTCTCATTTCCTTATCTGTAAAACACCAATTACATCTACTTTCAGAAAGCACAAAATAATGACAACCAAAATAATGATTCTGGCTTTGTAATTACCTACTAATAATATTGCCACTGAAAGCCTACACGGTAGGTTAATTTGTAGCAAAAGTCAAGCCTGTAGTACATGAACATGTAATGACACAAGCTGGCTGTGTCTACAACATGATACAATACAAAGCTTTAAAATGCAGTGTATGAGAAACGCTTAGGCACAGACTGGGTCCTCAGGGAGCTGTGAAGAGTCAGCCCAGCACCCAGGGAAGACGGGCAGATAATAATAGAGGACTGCACTACAGCACCTTGGAAGAGAGAGGCCCCTTATCTACCCAGCTATGTCCATCTTGAGGCGTGGAGTGCCTCGTTCTTCTGCTCTGGGATCATGCTGAGGAAAGCCAGAGAGATGCCAGCTGCAGGGCCCCATCAGCCACTTTTCGTATGTCTGATCATGCTCTCCTCACCACCAAGGCTCTCTGTGAAAGCCTTGCATACCTCACTTTAAATGACACAAAGAACAAGCTGGCATGGGAGAACATACTAGGGGCTCTCCTACAAAGTGGATTTCCTGAGTCTCCTGAGGGCAGGATGCTGTCATTCACTTGCTCCGTGTAACCCCTGGGGTTCTGGAAGCTTGAAGCCAATATCTAAGACCTGACATTAACTGACTTTATCTCATTTCCATGTTATCATAAGGAAGGTGAGTCCCTAAGAGAGAAATTTTGCCAGTGACAGGGCTTGCTGCTTCCTGTGGGTACCCCTGCACTCTGCGGATGGGACTGTGACCTTCCTAACCTATGTTGAGGAAGAAAGCTGGGATCCTTGTGACTGTCACACCAACAATGTGACTTTTACTTACAGAGGTGGCAGGAAAGATGAGACACCACTTAGGGATAGGAGACATGGTTGTGAAGTTAGCCGTGCCTTGATTCCCACATCTGCCAAGAGGGAATAATTAAGGCGGAGGAGAAACCTGCTGACAACTTAATAGCAATGATAGAGGGAAGAGTGTCAGGCCGTCCATCATTTAGGCAGACCAGCAAGGGAGCCTCAGGAAATGTCTAAGGAGTAGAACCCACCTGACACTTCCCAACTCTGGCCTACAGGGGGCACTTGCTTGCCCCACCCCTTACCCCCACCCCAGACTTTCTCTCCAGGGAAGCTCCGGGATAGGACTGCCCTTATCAACCCTTTTATACCAACCATAGGGATGCTGCCACACCTAGAAGTCGCTGGAAGTCAAACATTTCAGAACCTTACCAAGGTCATAGCTTTGTTCCTGCTGTATCAAGAGATGAACGCAGGTGCTGAGCAGAGCTGGCAGTGGGCAGGACATGTCTGCCCAGACTCAAAAGTGAACTTCAAAGTCAGTTTCACATTATTGGCTACAGTGGAGTGGGCAACTGTGGTGAGGTGAAGGACGCAGACATGCCTGCATCAAGAAATGGAAACCTGGTCTCCATCTCAGAGAATTGGCCCTTAGAAATCCAGGGTTCACCAATGCCGGTTTCTTCAAGGACAATCTCTGGGTGTCTCAAGAGAGTCTTGGATCCCCTTCCCAAAGTTTCCAGCCTCACCATGCTATGCCTTCACCAGTTGTTTTTCCCAGCCACACACAACACTTCTCTCTGTATTCTAGCCAATGTTCCCTAGAAACACAGAAACAATGGGATGAGTGGATTTATTAGGTAGGCTCACGCTCTGAATCAACCCAGACAGGCCGAGAACATCGTGACTGATTTGTCCTTGAGGCTGGGAGCCTCAGCAGTAAGAGCAGCACCACAGTGCCTGAATGAGGCCAACAATGTGGTCAGTATTCAGTTCATGAAGTTGGAGGCCTCAGTCGTCCCAACCTGGGGCCAAAACCTGTACGCTTCTCTGATATCTGCCGGTCCTTAATCCACAACTGAAGCTTGGCAACAGTGGTCCTGCCATCAGGCAAGGCTGCAGCAGAGACAGGTGAATAACTTGGTGGCCAGAGGGAAGGACAAATGCCCAAAAGGCCCTATGAATCTGGACTGCTACCAGAAGGTGCCACCCACAATCAGGGGCGGGTCTTCTTGCATCAATTAAGGCAACCAGGACAGTTTTTTTAGTGATGCTTCTTCCTCATCTGATTGTACCTTGTGGCAAGTTGAGATTGACCAACCAACAGCTTTGTCTCCTCCCCTGCCCAGTCCTCCCTTTATAAATTCTGAGGTGCTAGGAACCCAGCCCAGGGCCTCCTCATACATGCTTGGCAAGCTCCGCACAGCTGACCCACATCTGCAGCCTCTTTTCCTCGTATGCAAAGCAGCTTCAACTGAGCCGTCAAGGAGCAACTCTATGAACCTGCTCCTCTGGGCTCCTTAGATTACTTACTCTCTAACATGCTCACGTTGCGCTGAAAAGATCTTTAGGAATGGTCTGCTTCCGAGAACTAATAGCCTCCTTACTAATTGGACGCTGAGCTCTGGGGACTGGGATAGACTTTTACATATGTAATGATACCTTGCAGAGCTCTTTAGGGCAGACATCTTTATCCTCATTTTAAGACGTTCAGAAACACTGAGAACAGCTCAAATATCCACGGCTGACATTACAGTCAGGATCCAAGCTCCAGCAGTGGTTCACATCCTCCACAGCCAGGTTGTTGCCGAGCTCACTCCTGACCCTTGGGTTCCATTATGTCCTTATATAAATGTTCACAATCTAAGGACATGAGGGTGTGTACAAATGCCAGCAAAATGTCTCTCGCTCACCAGGCATGCCCCTTGGCAACCCACCTACCCTAGTTTCATTTAATTTTTGCCCAAATTCCCATGAGGTAGGCATCATCCATATCAGCCCCTAACACAGCCCCTGAGACGTGATCAATGCTCTGTCTGCTCTATGTATTGAATGGATTATCCCCATGGAAAAGGTATGGTAACTGAAGCCAAACAACACTAAGTACGTGGACCCATGGAGAAATAAGCAGTATTGGGAATGGAGTTCAGGTGCAACATTCTCCGTGACCAGGGCAGGAAAGCTGGAGAAAACTGCTTCTTCCTTCTTCTTAGGGTGAGAAGAGCGCCTAGCATCTCCTCACAGAACAGGACCTTTCTGAGTTGAGCTTTCTTGATCACAGAGTGCTGAAATGGTGTTTGATAGAATTCATGCATGGACAACTTAGAAATCTTAAGTTCTGGTCTTGACTAGTTTTTTTTTTTTCATTTTTTACAAACAGTAGAATAGCCTGGTCACCTAATCGGCCTGAGTGTCGTCCCTGCCTGGATAAAGCAAGGTGTCACTAGGCGCAAGCTAGTGACAGAGAGCAAGAAAGAATGCAGATGTGACACTCAGGAAAGACAGTCCCATCAGTCCTTACGATTTGCATAGCCAGGAGCTTCCTGACTCTCAGTTAAAACAGAGTACGGAGTCACCCCCAAAGCGGGCAGCTTCCACAGTCTAATCAGCAGTTGCACACTACCTGGTTCCCGTGTCTTTGGACCCCCCGAGAAGTTGCCGCTATCTCGGCTTCCTATGACTTAAAGACCATAGTGTAGCTTTCTCTGCTCACCCGTGGTGATGGAAGAGCATTCATGTTTCCACGATGTATGAGCCCAGCACGGGCATGCATCACACTTCTCGCTGCAATGGCGGCATCAGAAAGCCATCTTTCATCCCCCAGGAAATGCCAACAGCAGCATCCCCATTTGGAACAGCCTCAAAATAGACACATGATAAATCAAATGCTTCCTGAGCTGGGAAGGCCACCGCCACCCGTCCTATTTCACCTTATAGATCCTGGAATTGCCTTATAAACTCCCACCATGAGAACAGAACCCCAGGACTCAGTGGGTAAGCCCAGAGGGCGAGCCAATGGCAAGGACCTCTCCAAGGATTTAGGACCCTGAGGTCAGAGCTAATGGGGAACCAGAAGTTCAGCGTGGCTGAGTAAGTTAGAAGCCTCTTTGAATTCCTACCACATGTGCTATCCCCAAAGCTTTGATGTTTTTGTTTTCTGTTATTCAACTGTCCTGGGGAGATGCAGGTGGCAGTCCCTACTTAGTTCCAAGAAAGAAAGGAGCATTCAATTCAAATCCTTCTACTGGGCACCCAGCAGACCCTGTGAGGTGGACACTCAGACATGCGTTAACAGTCTCTGCCCTTGCCCCTCAAAGCCCAGCTTATCCTGTGACTAAAGAAATAAGATTTTAAAAAGAAAATAAATAAAAACCTGCAGTTAAACTGACAAGTCCAACGTTCACCATCCTCCCTGCACACAGCACCTTCTCTCACACTAAAATACGCAGTCATCCCATGGTGCACACATGGAATTCATTCCAGAACCTTCTGAAGACATCCAAATCCACCCACGGATAATCAAATTGCTCATCTATATAGCCCTTATATGTAACTTATGTTTATCCTCCCAAGTATATTAAATCCGCTACAGATGACTGATAGTATTGAATGCTATGCAAATAATTGTTGCCGTTTTTGGTTAGAGACCAATAGTGACGAATTCTGTAATTGTTCAGTACAGATGTGATTTGTATACACGTAGCTTCAATCCACAGCTGTCCAAGTTCATTCTGAAGATACAGAACCTGTAGGGACAGAGCTGGACCATTGTATTTGCCCACGTGAGGAAGCCTTCCAGCAGCTCCTACCCCACTGCCAGGCTTAGGTTGCAGGTCAGAACCCTTCACACCACTCCTTTGGCCTCTCTCTGCGCTATGTCTGTGCCACTGACCAGCTCTGTGGTCGGTGACATCTCCTCGCAGTAACATGCTGGTGAGCATTCCACCCATCCCAACATGTTCTGCTCTCCCTTTGCAAACTTTCACTGTGCATTATCCTGCCCTGGCCAGTTCTGAGGTGCCAGCATGATATCATTAAATCTAGGAGAGACATGTTTGAGTGTGTACCCACCGCACTGTTTCTGCCTTGCAGATGGAACTTAAAAACAACCCAGGAACATAGACAATAGACAAACATGGTCAAATAATTAGGAAGCACTGACTTTTAAATACATATTACCCTTTTCATTATCACAATTCTTAAATTTTGGATTTATATAATTTAATTAATACTAAGTGTCATGTTTAAATACTGGCCTCCCCAAGCACTGCATGCATGCGGTACATGTACATGATACTCATTTATTCATTTAGGAATGAATAAATGTAAAAATGAAGTGGGCAAAGCTTTGATTAGTCTTTTGTTGTCAAACAACAACCAGGTAGCCCTAAAGAAATTCAGCATTAGTCACCAGGGACATAGAAACCACAGTGTAATTTTACCTCCACCAGGAAGTCCATCACCCAAAAGACAAATGGCACAGAGATGCAGAAGACTGGAGACGCCATTCACTGCTGGCAGGAATACGATACTCCACAGCTACACCGAGCTATCACGACATAGCAGTTCCAGTCCTACCCTGTACCTGAAAGGAGAGAAACCTCCGTTCACACAGGAATGTCCACCGCACTGCCACACACACCAGCAGCTGTGAAAGCACATGTGTTGGCTGACAACGGATAAACTAGGAATATCTATAAATGCAGTATCTAGGACCATAGAAAGAAATTAATATAAAATGTTCAGAGCAGGAAACTCTCTATAGATAGAAAGAAGAACTTGAAAACCTGAGGGTGGGGGTGGTAGTGGCACATGCCTTCAGTCCCAGCACTTGGGAGTTAGAGGCAGGAACATCTCTATGGGTTTCAGACCAGCCTGGTCTATAGAGTGAGTTTCCAGGACAACGAAGGCTACACAGAAAAACTCTGTATGAAAAGAGAGAGAGAGAGAGAGAGAGAGAGAGAGAGAGAGAGAGAGAAGTGGGGGAAAACAGAGAGATGAATCAATGGCTAAGAGCACTGGTCTTGCCTTGCAGAAGACCCAAGTTCAGTTCCCAGCACCTATTGGCAGTCCAGGAGCCATTCAGTCCCAAAGAAACACACAGAGGTCTACCTTAATTATAAACTGGTTGGCCTATTAGCTCAGGCTTCTTATTAACTCTTATAACTTACATTAACCCATAATTCTTGTCTGTGTTAGCCACATGGCTTGGTACCTTTTGATCAGTGAGGCATTCTCATCTTGCTTCTCTTGGTCTGGGTGGCAACTACAGACTGAGCCTTTCCTCTTCCCAGAATTCTCCTGTTCTGGTTGCCCTGCCTAGACTTCCTATCTGGCCATTGGCCAATCAGCATTTATTAAAACAATAAACGTGACAAATCTTTACAGGGTACAAGACCATTATCCCACAGCAAGCACCCATGTCAGGATGCTCATGGCCCAGAGAAGAAACTGAGTGGGAGAGAGCCTCACTGAGTCCAGAAATACAAAACGGACACAGGAGGAACACAGTCTATCCATGTGAAGGGCAAGTAAGACCCTTCCCCAGGGAACCCTGCTTGTGCTATGGAAATACGATCTTTGGGGATGCACAGAGAGCCCCTCGAAATTTCAGTGTGGGCCCGAGAGGACAACTGTTGCCAGTGAATCTGTGATGCCTGCTTTGCTGGTCACTGAACTAGGATAAAAACACGCATCAGTGTGCACATGTGAAGGTATGAACAACCCACAAGTTCATGCATGTGCACACATGCACAGTCACTAAAGCTGCTGTGTAGATGCAGGGAACCCGGATGAGATGGCTGACAAACCTAGCATAAAGTGTTTAGAACTGGGGAAAGGTATTGTTATTTCACCACCTAATGGTACTTGTGCCTCATTGCAGGCTTGGATCCGTTCAAGATAAACCGAGAGGTGGATCCTAAGGAGGCTCAGAGGTCCAGCTGCAGCTCACGGTCAGTTCTCAGTGAGGATACTCAGTGTCAATGGCCCACAACTCACCTGTGTACCGCTCTAAGAAATACCAATTCCTGTATCTTTTGGTTGCTCCCACTTATCACTCATAGACTTTGGGGACCCCCTGGTCCCCTTAGCACAAAGTTTTTCATCTCTTTTGATTTTCATATGGACCATTTCCAGCTGCAATCACCCACTCTTCTGCATGGAGTATTGGTTGTCACACACAAACCTTATCCTAAGTGATCCGTGAAGTCTCATTCCAGAAGATGAGTATGGAAATGGTGGACACTGGGGTCTGTCAGTTTTCCCTGCAGCACTCAGCATTCTCCATTAAGAGGTGGAATCAGATAATACCCCGCTGTCACCGAGAGGAGCCGGGATTGGACAAGATGAAGACACCCCTGTGTGCTCTGGGCAGAGGAGAGATCAGCTGCCTGCTTGGTATCTGACTGGAGCCCTGTCTAGGGGCAGCTCTCCCAGAGTCAGTGGCAATGAGTCACTGTCCCTTGCTTATGATTCCAGCTGTCACCTTGGTGAAGGGAAACTGATGCTCTAAGTAGGAAAACTAACCGGATCTTTCCAGGGCTGGCCCAGCTTTTAAGTGGAAAGCCTTGTGTCCTCAGAAACTTCTTGAGCTAGTCTAGACCATCTGTCCAGACACAAACACTGGGTCACTGCTGCTGAACTCCTCGTCTTTCTCTTTTCTTACATTTCCACTGCAGGGAGTCACCAGGTACATCTCTTCTGCAACCCACAAGACACCTGCTCTGCCAGATGGACTTTTCCTCAGGACTGAACTCTGCTCCAGCCTGGCTCAACTTCTCCTTCCCATCAATGCAACCCTACCTTAGTATATCCATTTGCAATGTCTGTGACTTTGCTACAACAATTTATGGTCTTTGTGAAATTAACCACTGACTCCTATTGGCTTTTATTCTGTAAAGTCTGTGGAACCTGCCTTTTCCATCACAATGATAATTACAGTAGAAGCCAACACTATGGACTAACTTCAAGAAAGTGAGGGTGTACAGCAATAGGAACCAACAAGTACAAAGAACTCGGATTCCTCCAAAATGGTTTAATAATGTTGGGGGGGGTATTATTTTAAGGTGTGTGACTTTTGTTTATGCTGCATTTATTTAACTCTGTAAAGCTGTGGTTCTTTGCCTGTCTAAACACCTGAAGGTCTGATAAAGAGCTGAATGGTCAATAGCAAGGCAGGAGCAGGGATGGGTGGGACTGGCAGACAGAGAATTAATAGAAGGAGGAGTAAGAGAACAAGGAGAAGAAGACATCAGGGGCAAGCCACAGAGAAAGAAATAAAGAAAGGCATACAGAAATAGAGAAAGATAAAAGTCCAGAGGCAAAATGTAGTCACAATAATTTAAGTTAAAAAAAAGCTGACAAGAAACAAGCCAAGCTAAGGCCAGACATTTATAAGTAAGAAAAATCCTGTGTGTGTTAACTTGGGAGCTGGGTGGTGGGTCCCCCAAAAGCCAAAAGAGTAAAACATTGAACAGCAATAATGAAGCTTACTTTTCAGAAAACGTATCATAGAGCCATCATACAAGCTTGTAACAGTTCGTCTAACCCACCCATGTGCTGTTTTACAGAATCGGAACAAATGCTGTAAAATATCAAGACAAGCTCATGATTTCCGACATGAAATCTCTCCGGCCATAAAAGAGTAGCCTAGCCACACTGTCCGGGAGGCCCTAGATCTGAGTCAGACTCAGAGCTTCTTACACCATCTATTTCTTAACCACTGCCAAGCGTTCTAGAAAAATCTTCCCTTCTCCCTGAGGTCCACTCCAGGGTTCCAGGTCAAACTTGCCATTTAGCTAACCTGTATTGACCAAGCCGACATGCCCACACTGATGACAATTAGTAGCCATCTTTGTCATTCTCTTTGTAACTCAGGAGCAGGCATGGTGACTATGTGTCACCTTCAGTCAGACTGTGACCTCATTGTTAATCCACCTCAGGATCCTTTCAGGGCCCAGGGGGCGGGGGCTTCAGGAACCTTATGAGCACAGCACTCCAGATGAACACAGCAAGCAGCCCTGGTTTGTTAGGGTGTGAGATGCCGTATCTCTGAGAACCTGGCTATATCCCTAAGCAGTTCCATTGTGTGTCTTAGCTGTCCAGTCCTACTGAATAAGTGAATTCATGGCATTCAAAGTAAAATCAACAACACCAGCATCTTTAAACTTTTCTTTGTAGAAGCTGCTATCTTCAGGTGTAGTCCTTTGCCCTGGTAAGTGCCAAATAATTGTTTGTAATGACTAAATAGGAAACATTAATATGATAAGAAGTAGCATTTACATAATGCCCCACTACAGGGTACCACAGTTACTTAAGTCTCTGGACAGCCTGAGGAGGAGGTATGGCTTAGCTGCTTAGCCCCCTTAGGAGGTTCTGAGGGGCAGGGAGATGGTTCCTCAGTCAGAGCGGGCTGTCAGTCTTCAGAACTGCAGTGGGGACTCTGATGACGAAGAACAAGGGCTGGGAGAGCGTGCAGTTTGCATCACATCCCCCACTCTCATGGTACCACCAGGCCTTGTGACTAAATCGTAGAAACGCTAAGAGACACTGGTCCTGCATCCTCCACTGTACCAGTCTGGGCTCCACCACCACCGCCTCCCTTCTTCCTGGTGGGTTAATTAATCCTCCTCAACACTGGGCAGCAGTAATAGGATCAAGAAGAAAGCCTCTCCTCCTGAGCTCCCAAGGGTGGCTGGCAGGAGCCCAGGAGGAGATGGAGCACAGCCTTCAGTCTGTTAATTGTTCAAGAGCAAATCATCTGTCAGCGGGAAGTGGAGAGAAGACGCTGCTGAATTCAGAGCCGGAACAATAAATAACACTCAGAGCTGCGCCCCTGAGGAAAATAAAGCTGCCCACATTCGCTTCTTAGGGAAAACAAAGATGTTCCGAGTTCTGCAGACCTGAGGATGTAGCACAAGTCAGTAGAGAAATGCCAACCTGTTCAGACCGGCTGGCTTTTGGAACAACTCAGGGCCCATGGGTCCTTACCCCTCACTCTGCAGACAACTCAGAAAACCACTTCATAACCGGAAGGGCTCCTGGGCAGAAGTAGAGGGGCCTCTCACTCATCTCCTTGCTTCCACACACTTAGCCCTAAATCTATCCTAAGCAACCACCACGGACTGAGACAAACTGGGAGCCCCTGGCCACTGGTTCTTCTCTACTCTGCAGCCTCGTTCTCCAGTTCCTCCACACACCACCTTGCTCCTGGAAGCAGGCTCCTCCTGACAGTACTTCCAACTTTGTCTTGGCTGCTCCTTTCCTCCACACATGGAAGGGTTTCTTTTTCATCTGTCTAAATCCTTCTCAAGGTTGAACTCCTGTAACTATTTCCCCACCCCCACAGACCTCAGGGACTCTTTTACACCCAGAGGGATGGTGGACTCCTTTGTCAGTAGAAGGAAAGAAGTCGGATTCCCAGGCCAGGCAACAGGCTGGATGCTGAACTCTGCTGCTTGCGACTGCTGTGGTCTCAGCTATAACCCACCCACCCCCTCCTGGGGCAGGGGGCTGTTACAGGTCTCCTTCCCTTCCTGTGGAATGAGTGGAGAAAATTGACAGCTCCTACTTCGTAGAGCTGTGTGATGGTTGAACTGCTACTGAGAACAACGCTCAGGGAGAGCCAGGGAGGCCACTAATCACACCTCACAGCAATTGGCACACTTAGTGCCCATCTTTCTTGGAGAACCAGTACATCTCATCACTGTATGCCCATCTCCAAGCACTGTATTCTGAAATACCCAGATAAGAGGGTTAGTCATTCGTCTAGTGGTTTGAGACTTGCAGTGTGCCCTGCTGCCATGCCCATTATGACAGGGCATCACTGTACGGCTTGTTTTTGCCAGTGACATATGAGAAGGTACAAGCTCTCAGCTCCAGAAGGAAGGTCCTGGAGACATTACAGAACTTTACCAGATCCCTTCTCCCTTCACTAAGAGTAGAGCATTTATCAGATATGGGTTGTTCCTTCTTCCTGCACCCAAGAAGCCAAAACACAGCTTAGAACAGGGTCAGACACTGCCAACCAGCAACTAGCACACATTATCAACAGAGATAAGCATTTGATTTTAAGGCCTGGGCCATTGGGATTATTCCTTCCTACAACATAACTTGGTGAATGTCGTTTAAGCAGAGATTGGCACCTGGACCAGCAGTGAATGAATGGGTACCACAGGCTTTATCTAGCTTCCAGCCCAGATCAAGGCTCTGGATGCACTGGCAAACCAACTAATTTAAGCAAGTGTTCTTTCTATTGTGCTTTCGGCGACTTACTTTGGATGAGCACTTTATAAATAAAAGAGAGGCAGCAGTTCTATCACCAGACACATCAGATTAGCCCACCCTAGATGCCATACCACAGGAAGTGTCAGGGTGGGAGAACACTGTGTTCTGCATACGTAAGACCCTAGGTTCCACCCCCAGAAAGGCAAATGGCAGCAGAGAATTACAAGAAGGGAGATTCAACAGGACGCGACCACTTCCTTGACAGCTGCTGTTTTCCCCCCAAGGTTTCAAATATGCCAGCCAGGCAGTGCACCTTCACAATCTAAGGAGCAAAGCATGTTTTCCAGACATGAAAACTGAGGTTTAAAAACTGTGTGAAGGTCACAGAGACAACACATGATGATCCAGATGTGAATTTCATCTGCCTAAGTGCAAAGGCCACACTGTGGCCCCTAAAGAACACTGTCACCATGAATGTCATTGGGGACACCTGACCATCCAAGCACACTCCCATTCTAACTGACACACATGCCATGCCTTGGCACATGACCTAACATGTCAGCAGCTGGAGGTTTAAGTGGACTTACCCCCAAAGTGTAATATCCAGATGGAGATTAGGCAGACTGTCAATCATTTAGTCTAAGTAAATGGATTCATTTAACCAGATTGTTTTTTTACCACAAGATTAAAGTATGCACAGGAAAGAGATGCAAGTTTGGTTCATGGGAAAGGGGAGAGAAGAAGGACCAGTTTCCACCCAGGGTGCTTCATGGAGTTTCTCTTGCTATGATAAAATATCCCGATACAAAGTAACATAAGGAAAAAAGTTACTTGGCTCACAGCTCCAGGTTAGAGCCCACAGTTATCTCCAATTAGGGTGGAACTTGAAACATTGTATCAGAGTCAAGAACAGAGGAAGAATAAATTCAGGGATCCTTGCTTGCTTGCCTGCCCAAAACTGGGGAGTGGTACTATGCCTGGTAGGCTGTGTCTTCCTACCTCAATCAATAATAAAGACAGTCCCTCAAATGCACACTCACAGGCCAATCTAATAGATAATTCTTCACTAAAACTGTTTTCCCAGGTGGGTGTAGGGTGTGTCTGTACTGACAGTAAAATGTAACTAGCACTGCCTTCAAACCTACAAGACAAAGCAGGGACCTAATGAGAGAAGAGGAAGGGGTAAATATTGACAACTGAGGCCATAGAGGACAGTTGCCTACTCCAGGGGCTTGCCACCCCACAAGGATGCTAGGATACTAGAAGCCGGACACTTGGACTAAAGAAAGTCCTCAAAGTTTGCAGTGCTTTCAACAAAGCCAAGTCATGTCTTGATGCTGTACTCCAGTCTTGCCCTGAAATACTCATTTGTGTGGGATGTGACGAGTGGGTCAGACATTCATTTCTCATGGACACTGCAGAAGAATGCTTGGAAGAGTCCCTGTTTGGAAGACAAAGAGGGGCAGGATGCCAGCACATACCATGAGAACAGTGTGCTTAGGAGGAAAGGATAGGGGAGGGGGCCAGCTGGAGGTAAGGGGTGCCCAGAAGCACGCTCCTTTGCACTGACTGGGCTGTCTTCCCTCTTTCCAGTTAAGCAAGAGTCGAAGTCAAAAGCAAACTCTGATAAGGAAAAGCCATTTGTTCCCGAATAAACTTCATTACTCTGCTAAATATCTTGACTGGATTTCATTTGATTCTACTCAGTCTCAATTCAATATTGTGCTTGGCCAGCTTAACCTTTTAAAAGGAGTTTTATTGATGGCAAGTTATGGGGACATTAGCATTTCTCAAAAAAATTAAAGAAATAGAAAGAATTAAATTGCTTTGCTTAGCGATCTTAATTATCTGGAATAATTAGCTCCAGTCAATTCCCCCACAAGAGCTCTCCTGAGAAATCAGTGTTTAGGGAAACAGAAAGAAAGGAGGGTGCCAAGCTCAGGACAAAAGCAAGCATTTGGCAAGTTATTTGGGAATATCTAATTAACCCCGGGAGTGAAGCTGACAGTCACATCCACTTTCTTAGTGCTTAATTATTAAAAGCAAATAAAGAAAGTAAATACTCAGGGAGCCAGTCTATTGGATCTGGAAAATAGGAGTCACTTTGTGCCAACAGACACAATAATCCCCAAATACACAAGGCGTGCGGACTGGAGGCTTCTGAGACAGTCTCCCTTGCCTCTTGCTGAAAAGCTCCTCCCCATCAGAAAACACCATTCCCGGCTCTAGGCTTCCAAGGAGCCCTTACAACTCCACTGTGCATTCCATCGCCTGCCCTCTCCATCCCTATAGCACAAGCACTAAGAGATTGGTTCAGCAAACACTCATCTCTGGGGTCATAGCATCCCGACCATACTGCTAGGTGCTGGTGAGTGTGGTGGAATGGTTTGCAAAATAAGGCTTTTTATGTTCCCGTACATAGTTCAATTTAATAAATCCTTCCCTTTCCTTCGTCCGTTTTCCTGTGTCTGTAGGTGTGTGATGTACATACGTGAATTTTTGCATGTGTGTGGCACATGTGTATAGGTGTGCAAGTGCATGCGTGCATGTGCATGTAGAAGCCAGAGGTTGGGATCAGGAATCGTCCTCCCTCTGTCTTCCACCATATACTGAGGCAGGGTCTTTCAATAAAACG
>NC_134588.1:110614485-110691985 GCF_037038515.1 Microtus pennsylvanicus | reverse complement strand
CTAACTTGTTCTGTCTCCCCTCCTTTTCCATACGACTAAGATCCAATAGCTGTTGGACCCGGTTGGCCTTGTTCATCCTCAACTGGAGGTACGGGGGCTTCACTCTCTCTCAGGGGTGGTGGAGTAGTCATTCACAGAACTCAGCAACTTTCCAAACGTCTTGTGGACAGCACCATTTGCTTCCAGCGGATTGGAATGCCATAGCCCTTCCTGTCTTCTGGGAATTGGCCATAATCACACCAGAACTCTCTTTTCATCCTGATAGATTTATGTTAATGAAATTCAGATTCTGTCTGATTGTCACAGTGTTGTTATCTGATGAAGCTGACAACTGGACTCTCATTGTCATAAATGAGGCTCCTTGTTGTAGTCAGTTAGTCCCCTGTCTCATTTACATTTCCTCGGTATGAGTTCTCTTCTTGAGGGTGTTTTAAGCACAGGAGACGGGAGGGTGGACCACTGAGCTAAGGATGTAGCTCTGTTTGCATCAGTAGCTTGCATCCTAGATACAAGCTACCCCACAAGCGACTGCTATAGGATGTCAGAGAGTTCAAAGGAAATGTGTTTAAATAAGGACTTAGGATATTCTACTGACTGGACCAAGGGAATATACCCGGTTTTTTCCCCTTGTGACATCTAAGAATGGCATTAATTAAAACAAGAAAAACTCATAAACCAGTGGCTGAGACCCAGGTTTCAGAATAGAAAGACCCCTATTGTCAACCTAAATCCATCTATGTCCATGTCTGCACTTTTAATTCCACAGGTTGAGTTACTTACATCAACTGTGGTCTGAAAGTACTACATGGAGAATTCAAGAAATAACCAATGTGTAATTTGAGATTGTTCAAAGCTCTAAGTAGCCTGGAGAACTCTTGAGCCCGCACCTACTCCCGTTTCACCTGAAATGTGGCCCTTCTCTCTCTCTCCAGTGTAGCCACGCTGTATGAACTATGCACCCGCTTGTGACTCTGCACCCCTATCGGTTATCAGAACGATTGCTTGGTGTCTGTGTTCAAGCAGCCCTTGTGTAATAGGCAGACTCAGCATCCTGTGTTCAAATAGTCCTCAGGGGCGAGCCCGGCCCGACTCTTCACCCTCCCTTGTCCCTCCTCTGCCCCCCCCCACTAACCATCATAGCCCCAGTTCCACATGGGCCCTCAGCTCACTGTAGACCAGCCTTCCTGTTGAGGGTTGACTGAGCAACCCCATGGAAGCCTCATCAGTCAACACCTCCCTGTTGGTTTTTAAAATGATCTTAGTCACTTCTCGTAAAAGAAGAGCCTCCTTGAGCTTTCGCAGGCTCTGCACGCTGCTGTCTGCGGGTTACCTTGACAAAGGAGAGCAGGATCTTTCCACTCCCTCTTATGATGTCAGGTGCAAGGAGGAGAGCAGACTGGGTTTTCCTCACTGGGTCCTGGGAAGTCAAATTTGTCACAGTGGCCTGTGTACCTACAGGGAATTATTTGGACACATCCACACCAATCCAGATGGCTCATGGTTTCCTGATTTATTAGTCTGAGTTCTTCATCCGCATGCCCTCACCAACACCTCCCCAGTTGTTGCTAGCTGAGTCAGTCCTGCTCTCGGAACGTCTTCTTCCTGCTTTAAAATGCAGAAACCACAGTGGACGGGCATGCTCGGAAGTGAGCGGCTGGGTAATGACTTCTTCTGGAACATCCTTCTCTGCCTGGCCTGCTCTCAGCCTCTGGGGACCTTGAGAGCTACTAGAGGTGTCATCACGTCCGGGACCTCTGGGCTGGAGAGACTTCCAGGTCACCTCCAGAGAGCCAGCTCCGCAGCACACCCAAGTGGCTTATTCATACAAAGGCCACACTGGTGTGCAGTGGCCATAAAACCCTGTGTAAGGTAGTGTGGGAAGAGAGAATGTTGTCAGGGAGACAGTCCTCCACAGTGAGATCTGTGCTTCCGGAATGGCCCTGGCCTCAGAGTAGAGAGAAGGACCAGGCTGGAAATTGATTTCTCTAGATTGAGAGGACCCTGGCCAAGTTACAATCACAGCAGACCACCACAGCCAGACCCTGCGGAGACTTGTCTCTGCCTGTGTGACTCAGCCAGGCTCAGTCGCAGAGCCTCTGAGATCACAGCCCAGCTACAGCTGGTTGTCTTAGAGTTCTGCAGGTTTTCAGAGAGCAGTTAGGACATATCTACTGACCTCCCATCGCCTCTCCTTCACGTGGTATCATTTGCCAGACTCCCTAGGGTGTATGTGACCACCGTGGTACTGCAGCTGGCTCTGTGCAGAACTCACAGATGTGTTTATGGGGCTCTCGCAGCTCAAGCCATGGTGGGGTGGCCTTATGGGAGGGCCAACCACAGTATAAGGCGTATAGTACAAAGGCTTGATTTGTTTGTAAAATCCCTGCTAAAAGGCCATAAAACGAAGACCCAGGAAGGATAATCTAACATCTATGTTCACTGGAAGGGTCCCTCCATCCACAGTCCTCCAGGCACTGTGGTCAGCCACCTTCTCAGCTGCTACCGTGTGCTGTTGAGAAACCTTATTAGCTCCTCGCCATGATGACAACATGCCTGAGGAGGAAGGGCTTGTTTTAGGCGTCTGGTTTGAGGGCACTGTCCTTCATGCGGTGAAAGTCCTGGTGGTAGGATCACAAGGCAGCTGGTCACGTGGCATTCACGTTCAGGAAGCAGAGGGGCTCAGCTCAGTCTGGGACTCATGTTTAGGGCTCTTCTTACTCAGCTGACCCAGTCCAGAAACTCCTCCTACACAGCTGTGTCCAGAGCTGGGTTTCTGTAGTGATTCTAAATTCCATCAAGTTGACGATGGCAGTGTGTCTCCCATAAACCCACGGTGTTACCCCTCAGAGCATGTCAGGTTTCAAGGGAGCTGGCCAGCTTCCTAGAGTCCAGTCCACCAATCTAGAAGGTCACTGTGATCTTGACCTTTGGTCACTTTGGTCTTGACATGGAGCTGTATTGTGGGTAACAATTTAATCTATGGATTTACAGGCAGAAAACACACAAAGATGTTTCACCTGGCAGGTACATTCTAACCAGCTTTAGAACTTAGGTTGTCAAGGCCAGAGGAAGCCTGGTGTGGAAGACATTGCTGGAGCGTGTCACTTCTTAGGGCAGAGTGACTGTGTTGTAGGCTAGGGGTTTGGAGAACTGTCTCGACAACGGCTTGGCTCCAAGTGCAGGAGGAAGAGCCTGGACCTGGCAACAGGAGATTATGGTGTTGGTTTTATGCCAGCTTGACAGGAGCAAGAGTCATTTTGGGAGAGGGAGATTGGCCTGTGGGGCATTTTCTCAATTGGTGGTTGGTATGAGAGGGCCTAGCTCACTGTAGGTGGTGCCACCCCTGGGCTGGTGGCCCTAGGTGCTGTATCAAAACACCATGGTTAGTTAGCAAGCCCTGAAGAATAAGCCAGTCAGTAGCACTCCTCCGTGGCTTTCCTTCCTCCGGGTTCCAGCCTTGAGGCCTGGCCCTGACTTCCCTGCATGATGAACAGACAGCTTTGAAGGAAGACAGACTCTTTCTCTCTAGGTTGTTTTCAGTCACAGCAATAGAAATACCAAGACAGAAGCAAACCTCAGCCTCAGTTCTCCCACCCTCTCACATGAAGCATTCTTTCTGCACTTCCCTCGTAGACCCGGTACCTCTCCCCGCAAGCTCGCCGCCGGCTGCACGCTCTGCTTGCCTCTTGCTCGACCTCCATGCTGATCTTGTTCAACCTGGTATTTCTCGGGGGGATTCAAGTTGGCAAAACCTACTGGGACAGGATCTTCCTGCAAGGTAAGCTCAGCTCTGCTTGATGTCACATTGTCGTCTCCTTTGCATTTGGGTGCTGTTGTTGATGTGGGAGCCTTGGGAGAGGCATGCATATTACCTGCGACCGGCAAGGTGTCAGCTGGGAATGGCTTCTGTTCCATGGTGACTGCGGCATTACCTGTTTGCGGCACCTCGAATCAGCTGCCCGTGATGCTTGACATCCAGCTCTCCTGCACCCTCCACGTTCTTCCTCTTACGTTTCCAATGTTGTGACTCCTTCCGGCCTTTCCGCACTGTTTCTAGATGCCAAGCTTCAGTGAGCCATGAAGACTAATGTAGTCTAACATTTTTGCATTGATGCTCTGAATTTCTGTTAGCAACGTTCCTGGGTGTCCCCTGTGCTGTCCTGGAGCTGTGAGCCTGGGTCTGGTGTCCACCTCTGGACCTGGACTTTTGTCTCTGTGTGCTTCTGTGTGTAGGCACATGTGTGCCACGGCCTATGTGCACAAGAGGTCAGAGCACAACTTTGTGGAGTAGTTTCTCTCTTTCTGCCTTTTCATGGTCCCAGGAATCAAACTTGGGTCTCCAAACTTGCCCAGCAAGCTCCTTCACCCACTGACCCATCCCGTTGGCCCCAACTGTGAGTTAATCTTTTATTTCCTGTCCACTGAGTGGGCTATCTCAGCGCCCACCGCAGGTAGAATACCAGGTGTGGCAGCTGTGAAAACTTGACAGTAGTGGTCATTACCGCTGGTCACCACTGGGACTCCTGAAAGGTGAGAACTGACTCTCCACTGAGCCTAGCCCTGGAGCTGCTTACCGCGCTTCCAAAGAAAGGGTTCCCTGTTCCTCTTGCACCACCCCTGCTTGGGTCTGGGGAGTCCTGCTGAGCAGCGTCAGTGAAACCGGACATGGCTGGCCATCATCTCTGCACCAGGGTCCCCAAGGAGCCAGAGATATTTTTTGCTGCAGCTCTCTTTACATGCCGGATACAACTTCCAGATGCCTGATATTAGTCATGCATGTAGACAGACTGTGTGACTCAGTGGGCTCACTCGGTCCCATTTGACTTTAATCTTGTCATTGAAAAAGCCCGCCTTTGATATACTTTCTGAGCGTTCAGCTCATGTCCGATGCAGAACCTGGCACATTGCTGAGAACACGGAGACTCGGGGTGAGGGTGGGAATGCTGGCCTTGGGATCCTTGTCACCGAATGAGAAGGCTCTGACTTCCTCTTCGGTAAGTCAAATACATCAGGTGTCTGCTGTTTATAAAACACTGAGGACACAAGGATGAGAAAGGAAGCCCATTGCTGGGTGTGGTGACTCCATCCAAAATCCTAGCACTTAGGAGGTTGAGGAAGAATGTTTCAGAGTGTGAGGCTCACCTGAGCCACCTAGGGAGACCCTGTATCCAGTGAAGAGGTGGAAGAAATAAACAACACAGGCGATAAATAGGGACGCCAAATACAATGGCTTCCACATGACGCTTGACTGGGGTGGCTGCTGTGCGGAATGGGGCAGAGAGCAGTAGAGCGAGATTCCCAATGCTGTTCCCTGCCCTCTGAATACATACGGAACATTCACACGCTCACTTATACACCCACGTGTGTGCCCACCCTACCACCCTACACTAAGCAGTAATTCTAGGAATTAGAATGTTTGATGTCTTAGCATCGGGGAAGAGAGAGACCGTGAGGCCTGTACACCAGATACTAAATACCTTAGTGACATGTGGCACGTCTGTTCATGTCCCATTGGCCAGAATCGCTTGTGTTATACTCCCGAGTGCCGGGCTGGTTTGGCATGTATGGGTTGTCTGTGTCACACAGTTGGTCACCTAGCTGGAGATGTCCCAGAGACTGTGCAAACCCGGGTTTGCGGAACAGGGAGGACTAGTGATTAATGTGTGGAAGTCAGGCGTGCGGAGCTGGTCATCAAGGCCGTGGGAGTGGACTCAGAGAGCCAGGGGCTGCCTGGAGTAAGAAGTCGGGGAAGACCTGGGACATGTTGGCGCTGCAGAGCAGCATTTATAACGTGCTCTTGCTGCTCCTGGGTGGCAGGAGGCTCACTGCATAGCTTGCCTGGCACCCTGCAGCTCTGCCAGTACGTGGGGCCAGCACTTTGTGTCCTGTGGTCTGTGATAGCACATAGTGTTTCTGTCCTCCTTGGACTTGGGGACTCTGATTCTTCACACAAGACCCTGTGACGTCATTTCTCTTTGGGGCTCTGAAGTCAGGGGCTCTCCAGACAGGCTTGCCTGTTTCCTGTGCTGCTGGAGCCAAGGAATGTCTGCTGGGGTCTTGTCAGTTGTTCCTTGGTTTGCCGTGTCCTTGTCGAGGGTTTGTTGTGTCCTTGTTGAGGGTTTTTGGCCTGAATTCCTCAGTTTAGATCTCCCATGGAGGGAAGTGATCGAGATGGTGCCAAATCTCCCATTCTGGTGAGCCTGGCTGTCTTACAATTTAGATGGACCTGATAGCAATGGTTGTGATAAATATTCATGTCTAGGTACAAGAAATAATTAATGAGTTGGTAGTATGCATCCTCAGGCCCCACTGGGAGTGTTGCTAGAACGGAATTCTAAAACGGAAAAAGAAAATCTGAATTCTGAAATCACCTGGGCCCCAGAAGGGTCCTGTTGTCCTGTACGCATAGGTGCCCATGGGTGTGTCAGCGTTCTGGCAGCCCGACCGTGTCTGACCTCTGCCTTTGGGTATATGATCAGTTCCTGTTGCTCTAAGGCTCATCTCTGCACATGGAGGTCGTGATGAAGACGTCTCCAGAGAACGGAGCGTCTTCAAGCTTAGCATCTAACTTCAGGGTTTAATAGAAGTCCCTAGCCTCTGTGTTGTGATGGCTCAGGTATTGCTGAACCATCCCCAGAGATCCTAACTCAAGGAGTCAAGCCGCACAGGGAGGGGACAGACAGGTGCCTGGGGGACAGGGGCTATTGCAGGTTTGCAAGCTTCATTGTCTTAGTTACTTTTCTGTTGGTAAAATGGCAGACCACTTAAGGAAGAAAGGGCCTACCCCACACACAGGTGTAGTCCATTATGGTCCGAAGTCAGAGAGGCGGAACTTGAGACAGCTGGCCGCATTGCAGTCAAGAAGTGGAGAGAGATGCGTGCTTGTATTCAGATTGCGACCTCCCGTTTATAAAGTCCAGGACCCCAGCCCATGGGGACAGTGCTGGCCTCCTTTAGGATGGGTCTTCCCAAATTAGCGTAATTACCATAGTCTTTCCCAGGCATGCCAGAGGCTAACCTATTCTAGAGAGTCCTTCACAAGTATGTTTGAAGGCTTGCCTCCCAGCTGCCCCCAGATCCTATCCAGCTGATACTAAACAGTAACCATGGCTGTTGTGTGACTTTCCCTGGGAAGAGAGGAGCAAATGTGTGTTCGCCCCAGATACGACTTGATAACCGACCGAGGAAATAATGCCACCCAAGTCTCGCTTAGTGAGCCCGAGTTCAATGCTGCTCCTTATGGCGTGAGGTTACTCAGAGCAGCGTGGGAGACACAAAGGTAGCTGCATCACTGGAAAGCCCACCCCAGCACACGGATGACTCAAAAGGCTGCAACCCTGGAGTGCTGTACTTGCAGGCAGCTACACAGAAGTGTCTCCTCCCACCATCAACCGACTGTCACTGCTTCTGTCATCTTGGGGAGGGGCTTCATGGCTCCTAACCTTCTGAGCTTCTGAGTTTTGTAGGTTTCTGGCTCTGGAGTCCTAGGTCCCTCCCTCTAGGAGGGAGAGTTGCGTTTCCAAGTTAGCTACATATGTCTCTCAGCAAATCAGATATCAGTGCACACAGAGACAAGCTCGCTAATTCTGCAGGGATGTGGAAACTGCCGGTGCACAGTCACCAAACCTAAGGGAGACAGGTACGCCCAGATGCATGCTTGCTAGTTCTTTCCAAGTATCTCATGGGGTAGCATGGAAGCCTGACCCCAAAGTCCGGATCTCTCTGTCTCCAGTGCAGTAAACTCAGCTACAGCTGGCTCTGCTTTAAGCTGTCAAGTTCATCATGGTGATTCCATAGCAGCCTCATTCCTGGACTCTGGGTGAGAGAGGGGGCTGCAGGATTGGGTCCTTTTTTTCCTTGTGTGCACCTCCCCCACCCTGATGAAGAATGGAAAACAGACATGCCCAGTTAAAAAAAAAACTGGGGCTCTGGGGTGTGTCATTCATGTAACTTTTTTTTTCCGAGACAGGGTTTCTCTGTAGCTTTGGTGCCTGTCCTGGAACTAGCTCTTGTAGACCAGGCTGGTCTCGAACTCCCAGAGATCCGCCTGCCTCTGCCTCCTGAGTGCTGGGATTAAAGGTGTGCGCCACCACTGCCCGGCTGTAACATTTTTTTTTAAAAGCAAGGCTCACCTCTTTCACTGAGATAGTTCAGCAGAGAGAAAGGAATCTGTCTTCACTCTTAAAAAACAAACCTACAAATATTTGCCATTTAAACATGCTTCACGCTCCTTGAAGTTTTGAAGTTTTATGGGACTAAGAGGGATGTGGCTGGGGTCTGGGTCTCCTGCGTGCTCTAGGATGAACTACACAGAGTTGTGCTCCACAGAGACAAGGGCAAAGTGCTGTGCATGTCACCTTTGTCCCCAAAAGCTTAGTCATGGCGACGCCTCAACCTTCCACGTTGATGTGTGAACTGATTTCCTTGGCAGGCATTGTTGAGTTCTGTTCTGTAAGGAGATCAATGAGACAGAACTCTATGGCTTGTGACTTTTTCTAAGGAGGTGTGCACAAACATCTGTCCATACCAGATAGGGTACTCACACACCAAAGAAAGGACTCCATCCAACCTCCCTGGGTGAGCTGATGAGTTTTGGGGTTACTGACATGAGTACGGGTGACTGGGACAGCTGCAGTGCTAGTCACAGAATCCACACATGAATGCACCTGCACACAGATCCCACCAACATTAGCCTCACTCCTAGGCACGCACATACAGGTATGCATGCACATATGTATGCACTTCCCACATACTTACACACATATATACATATATGCACCCCAATATACATATACCTGCATGCAGACCACCCCAACATTTTCCTACCTGACTCCTTTGCACAACTGCATGTGTGTGCCATGTACACACATGTGTACACATTTGTATTCACAGGTACACACACACAACGTTTGTCTTTCTTCTTCCTTATCACTTCATCACCCCATGTATCTTGGCAAACTGTGCCTCAACACTTAACTCTATGAGAAGCCCCTTGCCCCAGAGAACCTGGTTCCTTTCCCTCTGGATTCCAGTGAGTGTGATGATTTCATGCAGGTCAGAACCCCAGCACTCCCCAAATCTGCTTGCTATTTCTAGCTAAGTGAGGAGAAAATGTATTATCCCCCAATTACTAGCTTGTCCAGAGAGTTTATTCTTCTCCTGATGCAAATGCTTCTTGACAGGAATTTTATTTAAAGGCAAACTGGAGTCTGGCACTGGAGACCCCAGAGGTCTGTGGTGAAGGCAAATTCACCCTCCACATTTTCTCACACTCCTGGAATGAAATTTCACAGGGCTTGAAGAAAGACAGGACAGATGGCAGAGCCTCGTGGGTTGTGCTTGTGAGACGTCTGTCAGTCTCTAACTTCACCGGACCTCACCTTCAGATGGATTTTTTGTGCTTATCCCTCCTTCTTCCCTACCTCCTCAGATGTCTTAGACTGTAGAGGGTTGATGAGCTGGTGCCTTCTGCCCAGGGATGATGATTGAGTGTTTATCTATGATGAGACATGGATTCATGGTGACCATTCTTGGCATCTGCCCTGGTTTCATTTCTGTTTTTGTGATAAGACACTCTTAACAAAAGCAACTTGTGGAAGGAAATGATTTATTTCAGCTTAAAGTTCCAGATTACAGTCCACCATTGAGGGGAAGCTAAGGCAGGAACTCAAGCAGGTGGTCACAGCACACCTACCATCAAGAATAGAGAGAAACAAATGGATGCGTGCTTGCTTGATCTCAACTAGCCTTCTGTCTGATATAGTTCAGGAACCCCTGAGTGTGTCTTCCCACCTCAGTTAATAATTAAGACAACCCCACAAGCATACCTCCACAGCCTGCTCCAGACAGTTCCTCAGCAGGCACACTCAGTGTTGGCGGAAGCTGCTCCCTTGTTTCCTGTAACATGAGGGGCTGTTTGTTGGAGGTTTCTGTCCCTCCTGGTACCCCACAGCTGGCAAGCCCCAAAGAGAATCACACAGAGATCTCTATAAGTTATAAAACTGATTGGCCCATTTTCTCAGGCTTCTTATTAGTTCTTGTAACTTATATTAACCCATTGTTCTTATCTATTTTTGCCATATGGCTCTGTACCTTTTTCAGCTGGCAGGTCACCTCCTGCTTCCTCGGTGGTCTGCGCAGGACTGGGAGGAATCAACTTCCTCCTTCCCAGTATTCTCCTGTTCTCATTGTATTACCTCTACTTCCTGTCTGGTTTTCCCACCTATACTTCCTGCCTGGCCTGTCAGCGTTTATTTAAATATGATTGACAGAATACAGACAATTCCAGGCCTCCCTCGTGTTACAGTTTCTTGGCCTCCCAGACCCGAAATAATTACACAGAAACTATATTTATTGCAATACTGTTTGGCCAGTAGCTTAAGTGTATTTTTAGCTAGCTCTTGCATCTTAAATTAACCCATTTTTATTATCTTATATTTTATATTTTACCATGAGGCTCATGGTTTCCAGTACTGGTGTCTTTCTCCTCTGGTGGTTACATGACGTTTCCCTGACTCCACCTTCTTTTCTCCTCTGTCTGCTTGGAATTCCCCCTCTCTCTATTCTGCTAAGCCACTGGCTGAAACAACTTTACTCATTAACCAATTAAAGCAACACACATACAGAAGGACTTCCCACACCATTTCCCCTTTTCTGTTTAAATAAAAAGGAAGGTTTTAACTTTAACATAGTAAAATTACATGTAACAAAACAGGTATCAAGCAAGAATTACAGTTACAATATTTATATCTACTTTATCTTTTATTATAACTAAGGAAAACTATATATTTTTAACTTTTATCAAAGACTCCAGAAAGATATAATATTACCTAAATAAACAGGAAGTGTATTGTAAGCAACTTCTAAAACTCTAGAATTGACAGAGACATCTCGCTGCCTGGACAGTCACCCCAAAATTTTTTGTAACATTGGGACATCCAATCTCCAGCCTATAGGGCCATAGTATCTGGTAGACTTTTCTATGATGCAGGAAAATTTAAAGACAGTTTCACCTCTATTGGCAGTTTGTTAGTCACTTTCTTTTGTGTCCTACAGATTGTCTGAAAGACTCTTTCATGAAGCAGGAGCTCCAAAGAATTGCCTCTCCTTTAGGCAAGTTTAGCAGTCATTTTTTTGTGGGTCCTGCATGTCCAGTTCATACAGCATACCATCAAGCAGTCCAGGCAAGAGCAGTTTCTTGCCCAAATGGCTAACAAACTCACTAAGGAGCCTCTTTGATGCTCACCATCATTTTGAAGTAGATTGGTGCTGCCAGGAGCAGATGGGTTTCATTGTCATGAAAGGTCCTAAGTTCTTAAACATTTTACATACCATATTTTTGTTAGTCTTTGAAAGGTTTGAAGAATCCATCTAAAATATATTTCTGTACATATAGAAAACCTAACTAACATGACTGCAAGCTTGACAATTATAGATGACTATCTATTAACCTGTATTTTCTAAATTATATATTACATTTATAAATGAGTTTCACAAACACAATGCCTTACTCAAGAGCAGAAATACATATATACAGTGTAACAAAATTGACCTTAACTTTGTATCAGTAGACTACCATCCATACCAATGCAAAGTATTCATCTCTGTATCAGCTTGTCACAGCTACAACTAACTGTTGTAGCATCTGAATTTAAGGACATGAGAAGTGTTGGCTTCTCCCTTCTGTGCCACGTCATCACCTGGATGTCTAGACTTTCACAGGAGTATTTCAGGCTATGTCACCAGGAATATGAGATGAGAATTGAGATCTGGGGCAGCCATGCGTCTGGAGGTTCACTGGCACTGGGGGAGTTTCTGTAGTGGACAGGAAAGATGTTCAACCAGGATGCACGGAAGTGAAATACTCTTCTGTGGGTTTGTGTGAACCCCCTTCCTGCTAACCAGGGGCTCTGTGAAGGCTCAGATGCTGTCAAGTTTCTTTAATCAGAACTCCTAGCATGGATGCAACAGATCACATAAAGATGGGGTGACTTTGTGTCTCCACTGATGATTAAACCTGCAGGTTTGGAACCCTGCCATTCTCATGAACTGCTGGCCTCTTATTGCCAATCCCTTCCAGCTTCTTGTCCAGTCATTCGTATGCAGGTGCTGTTCCATGTCTCAGGGTATCATTCCAACTCTTTAGACAGGTCACCTTGCTCTAAGATAAGGTGGAAAAAGGGCTTGATTTTCCTCTGGAAATTGAGACAAACTGGTAGCAAAAATACTTTTTAGGAAAATGTGTGTTTGTGTGCATGTGTATAAATGCATGTGTGTGTGTGTCTTAGTTGAAGATATGAAAATCAAGTATTCAGCATTATCTGTACTATTTATTCTGTGTGTAGGTGCCTTGCTAATCTCCTGTGGTGTAGTGATATTTCATTTGTATTTTAATAAGTAAAGCTTATCTGTAGATCAGAGTAAAACAGCAGCCCTGATCAGCCTTATAGACCAGGGAGTGGTGACACACACCTTTAATCCCAGTAGCCACACTAGTTTGCCATAGAAACTGGGTGGTAGTGGTGCACGCCTTTAACCCCAGCCCTAGAGAGGAATATAAGATGGGAACAGACAGCTCTCAGACACAGTCTCATTTTGATATTCCTGGAGGCAGGATGGCCATTTTGAACTGAGGTAGAGGTAAGAGAGCCAGTGGCTGGATGTTTTGCTTTTCTGACCTTCAGGTTGAACCCCAATATCTGTCTTGGGTTTTTGTTAGTTGTGCTATACTGTGGTATATAACCTAGTTTGAGAATGGCTGGCAGGGACCCAGATCTGCTTTGTGCCCACTTCACTATCTTAATCTTAGCCTCAAAGAAAAGAAGTATTGATCTAGATTGGGCAGCATTTGGGACTAGCATTTATCAGTCAGCTACTGCTGTGTAACAGGTCACCCCAAAGTTTACTGACTTGAGCAAACAATTGCTCAGTTCTCCAGCCTTAGTTCCGAGTGAAGGCTGGCTGGTCTAGTGCCACCTCTTGGATGCATTTGTGGTTGGTTTTGGTTTAGATTTATTGGCCAAGGAAAACTGACAGAGTTCCTAGGGAGATCTTGTCTGTTGTGTTAGGTTAAAGAGAAGCAGCTTCCTGGGAAAAATAGCTTGGTGGGAAGCACCTTCTGAAATTGTGAAATATTCCTCTACACTGTGTGAAAATGTGTCACTGTGACTGGCTTAATAAGGAGCTGGATGGCCAGTAGCCAGGCAGGAAGAGCTAGGCGGAACTTCTGGGGACAGAGAGGTCTCAAGGAAGAAGACAGGAGTCGCCAGACAGATGCAGAGGGTGTAGGGTGTGCAGAATGGAGACGAGGTAATGAGTGCATGGAAGAATGCAGACTAAAAAATGTGGGCTAATTTAAGTTAAAAGAGCTAGTTAGAGCCGGGTGGTGGTGGCACACACCCTTAATCCCAGCACTTGGGAGGCAGAGCCAGGCAGATCTCTGTGAGTTTGAGGCCAGCCTAGTCTACAAGAGTTAGTTCCAGGACAGGATCGAAAGCTATGGGGAAACCCTTTCTCAAAAAATAAAAAAATCTAAACAAAACAAAAACAAAACAAAAAAAAAAAAAACCAAAAGAGCTAGTTAGAAAGAAGCCTGAGCTAAGGCCGAAATTTCATAATTAATAATAAGTCTCTGTGTCATTATTTGTGAGCTGGTGGCTCAAAGAAAAATCCATCTATACAAACCAAACTAAGACAAGCGCACCCTAATCAGGTATGGTGGCCACAATCATCCCACACCCTTGGAGGAAGAGCAGGAATATTCCCTGAGTCTGAAGCCAGCCTGGGCTACAAGGGGGCAGCCTGGGCTATATAGTAAGACTTTCTCTTAGAAAAGTAAACGCAAAAACAAAAGCTGTAAATGTAAGGATGGCAGTGGGGGGAGGGGCTCAGAGCAGTCAGCCTATCTAGGAGCAAACTGACTCCAATCAGAGGCAGCGGCTCTGAGGGATGCCCAATGAGCCAGGCTCCTGGGGCTGGTGTGCAGGAAGAGCCCTGGACAATCCCAAGCAACAAGCAGCACCCACAAAGCCCAAAGGGAGCCTCTGCCTCCTTATTCACCCATGTCTTCTGCATCTCCCTCTAAGTCGGGATGTTCACTGTGTAGGGGCAGCAGATAGCAATGATGAGAAAGTCCAAAGTCGCTCTGTGCCAGGCTGGCAGGGGGGAGCAGAGGCAGAGCCGAGGCCATGCACAGCAGCAGCATCCAGCGGCAGGAGCCTCAAGGCCTCTCATCCTGTGAATTTAACTGCTGCAGCAGCCAGGGTGCCTTGGGCTCCCCTTTGCCCTCTGACCACAGAAACAGCCCAGCCGCTGCCCTTCCCAGCACAGAGGTGGAGGCAGTTGCTAATTTTAGACTCTGAGCAGCACAACTGTCTCCAGGCAGCACAACTCACAACTTAAAAAAAAAAGGGTTTTCTTCTTGTTGGGTGTTCATGTGACCCTGAATAACAGAACAAGAGGAGAGGAAACCTCACCTGCTGTCAGCAAATAAAAGGAAAAATAGAATCCTTTGTCTTAAAATCCAGTCTTTTATGTCATAGGGCCATGTCCTTTCGCTGTGGGAAATCTGGGACCAGTTGCCCTTAGGAGAGGCAGGAGGCAGGCAGGACTGAGGGGTAAGACAGGGAACTTAGAGATGTGTCCGGGCTGCTCTAGGCCAGGACACCCAGTGAGAGTCCGAGGGAGGGAGCTGTTTGCGCTAACCATGACCTCTCTCCCACTTGGGTGTGTCTTTTGGGTGGGCGGGCCACTCTCCTTTGGTAAGGTCTCAGGTGGGAGTCACCTACGGCTGGAGGGGTTGCGTTAAGGTTGTCAGACCGTAATGCTGCAGCCAAACTGATACAAGCTGGGGTCTGAGCTTGGGACACCTACTTGGTTCATTAAGAGAATGTTTCTGAGGGTAGAGGTGGGCCCGAGAGACAGGGCGAAGGCAGTAACTCTGGGGCCTGGGCTAGGAGACACATGACCCTTAATGAGTCATTTACATAGGGCCCAACTATGTCTGCCTTCTTTCTCATTTGTGGATCCAGGCCTTTTTGGATCATGATATTTTCCTTGCATGGATCCCTGTTCAGCCTTCATTATTGGTTTCTTTCCATGTGAATTTTGATGCCTTTCTCTCCTAGGCCCTGTTCCCCTGTAATAAAACTGAGCCTGGACATTTTCTGGTCAAAGAGACCTGTCTTCAGAACCCTGCTTTTTCTCAGCTTGTTTTTTTTTTTTAATTCAGTTAGAAGAAATCAGATAAATTTAAACTTAACAGATATATTCCCAGTCCTGTTTTAACATCCTGGGTGTGTTCACGGTACCCCATAACTCAGTTTTCTCGTATTTAAACCAGTATCCTGGTTACTCCTCTCATCTTCTTGGCTGTTCTCAACAGGACTGCAGGAGTGTTGGGCCACGCCTCCTGCATCTCTGCACAGGACTGCAGGAGTGTTGGGCCACACCTGCATCTCTGCACAGGACTGCAGGAGTGTTGGGCCACGCCTTCTGCATCTCTGCACAGGACTGCAGGAGTGTTGGGCCACACCTGCATCTCTGCACAGGACTGCAGGAGTGTTGGGCCACGCCTGCATCTCTGCACAGGACTGCAGGAGTGTTGGGCCACGCCTTCTGCATCTCTGCACAGGACTGCAGGAGTGTTGGGCCACGCCTCCTGCAACTCTGCACAGGACTGCAGGAGTGTTGGGCCACGCCTTCTGCATCTCTGCACAGGACTGCAGGAGTGTTGGGCCACGCCTTCTGCATCTCTGCACAGGACTGCAGGAGTGTTGGGCCACGCCTTCTGCATCTCTGCACAGGACTGCAGGAGTGTTGGGCCACGCCTTCTGCAACTCTGCATAGGATTTCTGGCATCAGTGGGGAGTTCACTAAAGGAGGGAAAAGTACACAGTAAGGAAATAAGACATGTGGGGAGCCTCTCAGCTTACCTGAGTTGGGAGAGAGGGGACAGTAGCCAGGGGAATCTAGCATGAGGCTGAGACCCTTAATAGGGAAACGTGATGGAAATGGTTGGGTCCCCAAAGCCTTTGCTGTCTGTTTCCTAGGACCAGAGGTCATATGATCATGATACAGCTAGTCTTTGGGGACATAGTACTCTGGGGACAAAAAGGGGAGTGGTCCAGGATAGCTGATTGTCACATGAAATAGAGTATCCACCTACCCTGGCTTTACTGTTCCCCTGTCTTCTGGATAAGAGTCATCACAGAGGGGGTGGCATCAGACTCTGAAGATGAGTGAGGACCACAAGTACGGAGGGACCGGGGCACAACCATGAACGCTCATTCAGGAGCTGGCAGCTTCTGGGGCGGGTGAGTAGCCAGATGTACTGAAAGACCCGAGGAATAACCAGAGCGCCCGTTGGTGAAGGACCCAGTGCTGCCGAGGCCCTTAGTGCACTGGGGTCTGGGGTGAGGATATTTGCAAGAGCAACATGATTCTTATTTTTGAAGCAAGCATCCATCTGGATAGCAAGGAGATCTATACGGGGGGGACAGATAGGAGGCAGTGTGGGAGGAGATTGGGGTCCTGCACTGTGGCTGCCAGGTAACAAGGACCAGGAGAATGGAGGGGGTGGGGTCATGTGCTCTGGGTGCCAGGTAGAAAGGACTGGGAGAATGGAGGGGTTGCATCAGTTGGGTCTTCACAGTGTGCTCAGTGTAGTGGTTTGGGTAACTGATCTGGAGAAAAATACTCCAGATTTGTTTATTGGTATTGGTAGCCTGCCTTAGGTCAGTTCCTGGGTTTTTGAAAAGCCGTATTTTCATGTGGTGTCCTGACCTTTGCCTCTGGAGATTGAGGGGCATGCAGGTCTGGTCCTCTGTAGCTGCAGGCAGCTTTGCTCAGTCAGCAGCCTGAACGTGTACTTTTCTGAAGGGGTGTGTCCGGGGTTTCTTTTTCTTTATGGACGTTTTCTAGGTATTTCAGGTTCATTTGTCTTTCCTTCTAAAAGTTTGTCATAAGCGTAGTTTCTTCTCTTCTGCTTTGTTTTTAGTCTTTTAAGTCTCTGTGTGTCTGTATTTACCTCGATTCCTGCCTCATTGCTGGGTTTACTCAATATCTCTTGTATGTTATCTGGGTGCTGCCCACTATCTGGAGACCCAGTGAATGTGTTTCTGAGACCTCTCCTGGAGGTGCCATCTTAGGGTAGCCTGAGCTTGCATTTCCTGGACACGTGGGACTGGCTGGCCATAGTCGCATCTCCCTAAGGAGGGGTCAGTTCCTTCCAGGTCACCTCCTGATGAGAGGAACCTGGTTTACTTCCCGTTTACCTGCAGTGTGACCTTGCCCTCTAGGCCTTGGCTTTTGTTCTTTTGTAACTTACAGGTCCAATGCCTCCGGCAGCTCTGGACTCTGTGGCTCTACCCCAAAGGTGGCAGGGCAGGTTAAGGATCTGGTCCAGAGAGATGGACAGACATCTTCATGGCAAGGCAGTCTAAGGACTCCTCTTGCTTCATTGGGGCGGGGGGGTCCCACTTTTGTTCCTTTACCATCACGTTATCTTAGTCATTTTCCAAATTAATAAATATATTTATCTGGCAATTTTCCATTTTTCCCTCTTAGAGAATTGTTCAAAACAACATTATCAGAAACAGAAATCTTACTTAGAAACAGGAATCTTTCTGTAGAAACTCCAATATTTGCTTGAGTCAAACATGCCATTTGGAATGTCCAAGAAATGACAGCATACTTCAAATGTAAGCAAGCGTTTCCAGTGAACACTGTATTCACATGTTCAGGAGGCGTGCCGTGTCCGAGCTGTCCCCTGGGTTCTGGGATCTTCGTCACACTGCCAGTAGGATAGGGTGTCAGACAGATGGAGTTGCTTACTGGTGTGAGACCTGGAACACTTGCGTGTCCTGTCAGACACTCAGAGTCTCATTTGTGAATTAAGAAGATACCTTGCTCATGGGTGACTGGGAAAGTTAAGTGTGTTAAGTATGTCTTAGCATAGGCACAGGGAAGTCCTGTAATGGCTCATCTTGATTGGCAGCTGACAGAAGTTAGACACATTCCACGTGTGTTTGTGTGGATGTTTCCGGAGAGCACTAGCTGAGAAGGAAGACCCGCTCTAGACACTGGCTGGGCACACAGAGCAAATGAAAGGGGTGGGGGAGGCTGGAGGCTCAGGTGTCTGCTTCCGGACTGCAGACACCATGTGATAAGTCACTTCCCTCTCATGTTGCCATAAGGGGCTGCAGCTTCTGCTGTGCACCCAAACGATCTCTTTCTTCCGCACATTGTTCCTGCCACAGCAACAAGGAAGGCAAGGAGTAGACGCAATGTTGGTAATGTGGTAATGTTATTCTGCCTCAAAGTCCCGCCCCCCTGGCACAGATATATTTGTTATTGATGTCCACATGCAAAAACATTGGACCTGTACCTGACACCGCATACAAATGACCGCTCAAAATGGATCAAAGCTTAAATGAAAGAACTGGGAATATCAAATTAGGAAAAATACGCACAATGACTTAGGCATGGCTCCAGGACACACACAGCCTAAGAGAAAAGCAGATCAACTGGGCATTAGCAAAATTAAAAAACTCATGAGGCAGGAGGATTGCTGTGAGTTCCAGGCCAATCTGACCTACTGAGTGAGACCCTGTCTCCAAAACTCAACAAAACATAAAATAAAAAAAACTTTTTTTTTCCTTAAAAGACATCGTCAAGGAAATGAGAATACAGTTGGAACATGAGGAAGGTTTGCAATCCATGTGTCAGATGCGAACCTTCAAGCTCGGTGCTTCTCAGCCTAAAGACAGTTCTCATGTGGTGGTGACCCCCAACCATAAAACTATTTTTCTTGCTCTTTATAACTTTAATTTTGCTACTGTTATGAATCATAATGTAAATGTCTGTGTTTTCTGATGGTCTTAGGTGACCACTGTGACCAAAGGGGTCACAACACAGAGGTTGAGAACCACTACTCTAGTTGGAAGCCATGGCTCCTTGAGAAATAGATAATTTGTCAAAGGAGATATTTGTCAAAGGAGATATGCAGAGACCGTTAAGGCCGGGGAAGAGACCTAACGCATTGAGTCGTCAGGAGAAGTCACCTAGTCCCTCAGTGGGATGCTGCTTCACAACCTCTAGAATGGGCATAATAAACAAACAAGAAGTAGTAAACAAGTTTCGCCACAGTTGCTGTGAAAGCCAAGTACTCCTGTATGGTGGATAAAAATAGAAACTGAGTTGGTTAGGGATTTAAAATTTTAGAGACAGAGTTACATAACCCAGCAATCTATTCTCAGGTATGTATCTAAGAGAAATAAAACTGCAGGTCCATACACAACCTGGTGCATGCATGCTCGTGGCACCATGTGTGGGACAGCCAAACAAAACCAACCCAGACAGCCATCAGCCAATGAACGGAAACTGCGGGAACTATCTCCACTCAGTGGAATGTTTAAAAACATGCGAGCTACCTGGAGACTTGGCAAGGGAAAGGAGGACAGAGGACTGGGGTGAAATGCCTGGAGTAGACAGTCACAGATGGGAACCAGGGGTTACCGCGAACTGCGAGGAGCATAGTTTGGACGGTGGCTAGAGGACGTGGGTTTCCTTTCTAGGGGGTGATCAGACTATGGTGCCGGTGATACAGCTTGCTGAATACACCACAGGCTGTGACTATGCACTCAAAACGCAGAGATCGTGTGGTTTGTGAAGGATTTCTCAGAAAGCTGCTCGAGATCACTTAAGAAGAAACAATAATTGGTCTGTGTTGTGTTAGCTCAGATCGGGTACTGGCTATAGAGAAACACGCCCACGCATGCACCAGTTCCATCCCAGACTGGCTGAGGGAACCAGTCCCGGGGTTTCCCACGGGATCATGGGTAACTCACGCGTAGCTGCCTTACTGAAAGCCCACCCTAGCACAGCAAACCACAAAAGCTGCATCCGTGGAACCCCTGCAGGATTAGCAGGCCGAGCCACGGACGAACCTCCTCCCCAGCAGTGGGTACTGCCTGCGTAACCGTGGGTGGGGTCTTGTGGATCCTGTAACCTTGGATATTGTAAGCTTTATGAGTCTCCCTCCTTTTCCTGGGAGGGAATTTTCAGTTGTGAGGAAATCGCTGCACCACAGCCAGACTTGGCCCTTCTCTCTGTTCCCCTATGCGTTTTTCTAATTGTCCATCTGTCCATCTGCCTTCTACCAACCCATTAATTTATCATTTCCCCTTCCTCCTGTCTCATGCAATTCTGGATCTCCCCTCATAATTTCTCATTCTGTCATTCAGAACTATTGTTCACAGTAGTAATTGATGCTGAAGACCAGGAACCATGCCATTTGCTGCTTTTTATCACGCTACTCTGTCATTTTTAATGTCCTTGTGCTTCATAACTTAGCATAAGGTGACTTTCCCTGGCTCTCCGGGGGACATGCTTTTCATCAATCCATCCAGAAACAGGTGGATGCCTAGAAGTGGCAGGAACGCCTGGACCGCATCTCGGCTCTGCTGGGCCCCCAGAAAGATGTGTATAAAACTTCCCAGTTTTGATTGTTTGCTGTGATAACTCAACATTAAATATGCCTGGCACTCACTGCTGCCTGCGGCCTGAGATTTCGTGCAGGTTGGATGCCTGGAAGCTGGTTCCTCATTGTTTTCACAATGTTGAGTGAGCCTGAGGTTGACCTGCTCCAGAGCAGCTTCCATTGTGAGTCTGTCCCCTCTGGGCTGCTTTAATTGGTGTGATGTCAGGCTCTTCCATGGACCAGCCTTCCACACAGCTGCTGCTCTATTCTAATGTCCATCAAAATGTGACCACTTTGTTCTTACCTGTAAGAGATGCTGATGGAGCGGGTCTGGGATGGCCCCAGGGTTCTGTCCTGTGCAGAGGACCCCAGGGACTGATCTGCTAGTGGCCGCCTTGGTTAATACCCTGGGGAACTCCCCATTTCCCCTCCTGTGCTCCACAAGTGCCCATTTCTTCAGCCCAGAAGAGCTGCCTACCATAGTTTGCTGTTTGTGAGTATGGTATGTCTGAGTCTAAGACACCCTGAGGTTCTCAGAGGAGATAAAAGTCCATCCACCTACTGAGGAAAATAATCTCACCAATCTATCCCAATGGCCAGCATCCGGGTTTAGACACATACCATTTAGCATGAGAATTTTGCTCTGTAGGTTTACTGGGTTTTTATAGGTTGACAGATAGGGTGGTTTGGGAAGTGACATGATTGTGGCCATGGGTGTGACAAGCAGATGTTACTGCAGCAAATGCCTGGCTCTGAGAGGAGCTGGGGTTGGTAAAGTGTCCCTCGATCTGCACCCATCTTAACACGCTGTATGGAAATCTAACACTTTCCCTGGTAAGGGAAAAACCCAACAGGACTGGCTTTCCTCACAGTGAGATTCTGCTGTGGAAGTCCTCGTGACCTGTGAGAGTGTTCTAGAAACGACGTCAGGGAGACATTCCCTGCCCGCTGTTTTGAAAAAGACGATATGTTCTCGCTTTCTCTTTTCCCATTGTGTGTGTGTGTGTGTATGTGTGTGTGTGTGTGTGTGTGTGTGAGAGAGAGAGAGAGAGAGAGAGAGAGAGAGAGAGAGAATATGATGATGTGAAGACGCTAGGTTGATGTCAGAATTTCCACCTTATTTATTGGTACAGGTTCTCTCATTGAAGCCCCAAGCTCACCCATGTGGTAGGAGGTCCTGCTAGCCAGCTCACTCTGGGTTATCCCATCTCTGCCTTCCAAGGCCATGCTCACCTGACATTTTGTATGAGTCCTGGGAATCTGAACTCTGGTCCTACTCCTACCCAACAAGTATTTAACAGCTAAGTCGTCTCCCCAGCTACCAATAAAGTCTTCGCTCCAGTCACCACACAGCGCACCAGAACTCCCCTGCACTCTGACCCCAACCATCCCTTCCTCCCCTGCTTCTTTCTCTTGAGCCCAGCCCCCAGTGCCTGGGGTGGCAATATGCTAATTGCCCTGATTTAAAGGTCTCCTATGTGTGCCTAATCATGTGTCAGCCCAAACCACAGTCTACTGTCAGACATCCTTGTTAATCTGGGAGTTTGCTATCCAAAACTTGGACATGGATAGCCAAGGGAATACCCCACACTCTAGTAGAGTGTAGAGTTATATACAGATCCAGAGACCTTAGGGAGTCCCTGGCCTGCCTCCATCCTGCCACCCCAGTTTGTAGAAGAGGTCACTGAGGCATAGGAGGTACAGCTAACTGTGGCCCTCAAGAGCTAGAGGCCAAGTCCTACTTCAGGAGGTCGGCATTTCCCAAGATTCTCAGAGCGTAATTAATGAAGAAAATAGCCTCGTGTGGTGTTGGAACGAGAGTGGCCCCCACAGGTTCATAATTTGACTGCTTGGTCCTCGGTTGTACTTGGGAAGGTGCTGAATACTCCAAGGGCAGCTCTCAGCACCAGGGTTCAAGTTCCTGTTCCAGAATATCACTGATTGGGGAGCCTCCGTCAGCACCAGGGTAGCAAACAGACCTCAGAGCAGTGAGGGCTTAGGAAAATTTCTTATCTGTCTGAGGGGAAAATAAGGAATCCCACACTTTCTGATGGTAACTTGACCTTTTACTTCATCTTAAATAATCCTCTCTCAGAATCTCTCTGTCTTCTCTACATACAGCTACATATCTCTCTTTACATACATACATACATCTCTCTCCTACACGGCTATGCATCTCTATACACAGTTACACCTATTTTCACACGATTTCTCTTCTGATCTCTTTTCTATACAGCTTCGTCTCCCTTGCCTCCACAGTTACAAATCTCCACACGGCTGTACATCTCATGTACACAGCTCTCTCCACACAGCACTGTACACGGTTCCTAGGCACAGCTCCTCTGAGTAGCAGCAGCTCTTCCACACATCTCTCTCACACACATGCATCATTCATTCAGCCTTTACTCACTCTCATTCATTCACTCTCTCACACTTCTCCCTCTGCCCATTCAACTGCATGTTTCACTCAGCACACAGGCACAGACACACACACACACTACACATTACACACACACTGTGCACACACTGCACAGACACAGTGCACACACTACACACACTGCAATACACTATACACACATACTGCACACGCATATACTGCACACACACACTGCACACACATGCTACGCACACTGCACACACACACTACACACCCTGCAACACAATACTGCACACACACAGATACTGCGCACACATACTAAACACACTGCACACACACACACTGCACGCACACACACACACTGCACACACACACTGCACACCCACCCTCTGCACAGCTCTTACATAGCTCTACACACCCACCTCTCTATCAAGGTACCTCCTCTCACAGCCAAACTCTGGACAACTATCCATTACGTTTTCAGGACCTGACCCATCCTCATAACACAAGATAAGTCACATGGTTTCTCTTTGGCTACCGATGTCACATTGACCAGCCAGTGGGTAATGCTTGGTCATGCACAGAGCTCTAAACTGGTAAGGGTTCCCAGACAGAAAACATTGAAACTCAAGGGGTAACGATAACAGTTAATTAGTAGGGAGTGCGTGCAGAAAGCCCAGTACTGCCGAGGTTGATGTCTACCAAAGTTTGCCTCAAGCCTGACCTTAAATCGGCAACAAATACCTGGGAAAACGATCTCGTGCCTTTGGCTCTAGGGGCAACCAGGTATTTGTCTCCAGGGGCAACCAGTTCGCTTTGAATATGCTCTGAAGTCTAAAATTAGCTGTCTTTGTGACTGAAAGTACTATTACTTTCTTATGTCAGTCTGAATAATGAAAGATATCCGAGTATTACTTCTGTTCATCAAAATTATACTGTTTAAGAAGAAATCATCTTCCTGACCTTCCACAGCTGTATGTGTGTACATAGATGGAATATTTATATGAGATAAACACACAAGCAGTGGGGAAACACCCATAGCTGTTATTAGTACATAGATGGAATATTTACATGAGATAAACACACAAGCAGTGGGGAAACACCCATAGCTGTTATTAGTACATAGATGGAATATTTACATGAGATAAACACACAAGCAGTGGGGAAACACCCATAGCTGTTATTAGGGAAGGAATGCGGTGGCTCATGAGAGAAATTACAGACAGAGCAACTGGTCATTTACAGTCAGTAACTCCACAGCTTTGCCTAGTGGGGCTCCCCATCAGAGAGTTATACGTCTGGAGGGTTGACTTGTTAAATACTAGTTGTCACCTGCGGTATACTACCGTGGCAACCCTCAGCAGGAAGGATTAAGAGGGGTGACCTTGCTGAAGGGTATTTGACAGTAGAAACGGGCTTTGGAGTTTCTGAAGCCCACGCCGTTCCCAGTGAGCTCTGCTCCTGGTGCTGTGGGTCAGGATGTAAGCTCTTAGCTCTTGCTTTAACACGTTGCTTGCCTGCCTGCTCCATGGTCTGCCATGATAGTCATGGGCTCAAACTCTCTGAAGCTGAAGCCATAAATAAACCCTGTATTTTGTAAGTTGCGTTGGTCATGGTGTCTTAGCACAGCATTAGGAAAGAAACTAAAACAGCTTGGAAGCATTTTATTTTAAAAGAATACTTTGGAAAATTGGTTTGGGAACTGCTCCTTACCTAGCAGGCTCTGCTTTGGATGTCTGTGATAAAGCACTGCTGCTATGTTCTAGGGACATGTAACTGTGAATGTATAATTTCCTAAACACTTGGACAACTTGGCTGGTGGACTGGGACACTCTGATGGGAGTCTTCAGCAGCCAAAGCCTAGCAGCTTTGCAACTAGTAAAGCTGTTTCTTGAAGTTTCATTTGTTGCCTATGACCTCTGGTGTGGTCATTTGGAGACAAAAGACTCTTACTATTTACTATTGGACTTGTCTTGGCCTTTGCTTCTGTTATAGATCCAGTCCTCACAGGCGTCTCTCAAAGGGTTGGCACTGTAATTTCTGTGTTATAGATGAGGAGGTTGGACAGTATATCTGATCCCCACTCAGCTCAGCAGACAAGCTGAGGGTCTCACCATACCCACTTCCTAGACTCAATGAATTGGACACTGTTTCTTAAAAAGAAAGAAAGAAAGAAAGAAAGAAAGAAAGAAAGAAAGAAAGAAAGAAAGAAAGAAAGAAAGACCTATATATTTAACAATAAATGCAACAAATACAGCTACTTCCAGCACTGTAGACACATACTGCCCTGTCTGGACCCTGCCTCCATCAGGAGATGAACGGTCAGTCTAGCTGTGCTCCCGTGCAGAGTTCTGTGCTTCTACTGTTTGTCTTTCCCTTTGAGTCCCCTCTGCTTTCACCTGGGACTTGGCTGTGACTGAAACCTTGGTCTTCTGCCACAATCTTTCTGTTGCTACTCTGGGTCCCTCCTGTGTGATATAGGCATGAGTCTGGACTGTGGGGTTCCTTAGCTAGCTTGCTGCGCTCTGGAGTTTTTCCTCACCCTCTCTAGCTCAAAGGAACTGTGGCCAGAAGGACAAAATTCCTGCCTGAGTGTCTGCCACATCTCGCTGGGCCACGATTGGCACCTGCTCTCTAAACACCCAAGGGGGAAAGGTCAGGAAATTACTGCCAAATCTCCTCAACATTTGGTTCTTCCAAAACCTGCTGACTGTTCTTTTTTATCGCTCAGGTACTTGTTTGCATATTTTGTTTTAGTGTTGTGGGGGTTCTAATCACCTTTCTTTACAGTAAATGTAACACGGGGTCGTTCTTTTGAGTACAGTGTATGGTGAATAGCAGAATTAGAACTTCCTACTTAATTTTAGTTATGTGTGATTGTGCGTGTGTGTGTGTGGAGTATGTGGGTGTGTGAGTGTATACATGTGTATCTGTATATATGTGTGTGTCTGTGAGTGTCAGTGTGAATGTGGGTGCATGTGTCTGTGTAGATTAACATGCACATGTGTAAAATACTACGCTTGTTCTGAGCACTCTGCGCTTTGCTGTGCTATGGTATGGTTTGCGAGCTGGGAAAGGGGCTGGGATTTAAACACAGACACACAGATGACAGAGATACGGGGACTTGGGTCATCCTAGAAACAAGAATGCCAACTTTATTGTGCTCCAGGGAAGCTTATATGGGGATCCTTAACTGATAACCATGCCCCAGCTCTTGGGATTTCCAGCTACAAAACTCACCAGAATTCACTTGCCCGCCATCAGGAACTCATGAGGGCCTCATCCTCAGAGCAGCTTCAGGCACAGGAAAACAAGTTGTTTCACCCCAGCAGGCAAAGGGTCTGGGACAGGCAAAGAAAGTCAAGGGGCCAGAGGTCTGCAGCCCCCAACATACATGAATGTCCTTGTGTGTGTTGGAGACCAGAAGTCAACCTTGGTGTCATTCTTAGGAATGTTGACTTATGTTTTGAGATAGAGTCTCTCATTAACCTAAGCTCTCCAATTGGTCTAGGTTCATAGTTAGCAAGCCCCAGTGAGTCCTCTGTCTCTTCCTCCCAAGTATTGGGATACAGCCATAAACTATGATGTTATATGTTTATGTGTGTTCTAGGACTTGAACTCAGGTTAGGTCTTCACACTTTTCACAGTGAGCATTTTTTTTTTACTGACTGGTTATCTTATTTAGGGTTCTTATTGCTGTGATGAAAAACTATGACCAAAAATAAAGTTGGGGAAGGGTTTATTTGGCTGACACTTCCATACTGTAGTTCCTCATTGAAGGCAGTCAGGACAGGAACTCAGACACAGCAGATCCTGGAGGCAGGAACTGACACAGGCCATGGAGGAGAGTTGCTTACTGGCTGGCTCCTCCTTGTTCAGCCTTCTTTCTTATAGAACCCAAGACCACCTGCCCAAGGATGACACCACCCACAATGGACTGGGCCCTTTCATATCAGTCAGTAATTAAGAAAACGCTGGCCAGTGCTGGTAGCACACACCTTCAACCCGAGTCCTGAGGAGGCAGAGGCAGATGGGTCTCTGTGGGTTTAAGACCAGCGTGGTGTATACAGTGAGTTCCAGGAGAGCCAGGGCTACACAGAGAAACCCTGTCTCAAAAATTAGGAGAGATGGGGTGGGGAGGGGGAGAGAGAGAGAGAGAGAGAGAGAGAGAGAGAGAGAGAGAGAGAGAGAGAGAGAGAGAAAGAAAGAGAGAGCACACCTTACTTTAACTTCTGTCAAATTGACATAAAACTATCCAGGTTTCTGGGCTCTGTCTCCAGACATGTTTGGCTATTTCACAAGAGAATTTGTTGACTGAGCAACAGGACTTGAAAGCCTATTTGTAAAATCTCTTGCATGTGACTATCCATGGTATGGCACTAAAAAGAAAAGCCCCCCCCCCCACTTGTTCCTAGCCTGGCCTCTGGCTTTGGTGGGGACATTCAGGTTCATCCTTTCCTGGCCTCTGAAGGCTGTTCTGCTTTGTGTGATCTGCCTTTCTCCTTTTAGCTCTGATCAGGAGGCTGTGAACACAACTCTGAGCCCTGGGGTCAATAGTGAAGAAAGATAAAAGCACCAAGATAAGAAGGCTTGAATCCTATTGTTTTTTTTCCTTTTATGGGAAGAGTAATAGCTCTTGCGAGTAACAAATGTGTTTCTCTGAAAATATGTAGAATCTAATGAGAAACATTTCAAAGCAGCAGACAAGAAAGAAGAATGACCTGTGATCTCAGAGCCAGAGACAACCACTTCCTGCCTGCTCTTTGCTGGCTTGTCTTGCAGAAAGGCATCTTCATCTTCAATTTGCAAGTTTTTGATAATACCAACTGTGGACCATAAAAATGATTATGAGCCCAAACTCTAAATGAAATGCCTTGCTGAATATTTAAAATAACGCTGAGGAATTTAATAACAAGCTGACCGTATCTGCACATCTCCAGTTTACTCATTGTTTCTAAAACAAAAGAAAATGTAATATCCCAGTTATTCCAATTTGCTGTAAAATTACATACCCTTATAATGGGCTAAAGTAATGGACGATTTCTTCTTAGCTTTCTAAGACTGCCATGGCAGAACTGGATGATTAGGATTTAGAAAATAGCCCTGAAGGCTGCAAGGCTGCCACCAAACCCTGGGAAGTCTGCTGTCATTGAGAGTCTGGGTAGATCCTTCCCATTCTTCCAAGTATGGTGGTTGCCGTCTTTCCATCCTTGGTGTCAGCCCTAAGAGTGGCTGTCTGTCCTCCATGCTAGTCTTGTGGTATCTGTCTGTCTTTGGTGTCAGCCCTAGCAGTGGCTCTGTCCACCATGCTAGTCTTGTGGTATCTGTCTGTCTTTGGTGTCAGCCCTAGCAGCGGCTGTCTGTCCTCTATGCTAGTCTTGTGGTAGCTGTCCATCGTTGGTGTCCTTGGCTTGCGGCCGTGTCTCTTCTGACTTGTCTCATCACATGCCGATCTCCCTGTCTTTCTGTCTGTGTCTGTTTTTCCTTCTCTCAGAGCATGGCAGTCTTCTTGGATTTAGAGCCTCTGCTAAGTGGAGATTGACTCAGCCTGATTCCTTCTGAGGGAGCCCTCCCCACAGCCACATTCTGAGGCAGGGGCCCTAGATCTGTCCCTTCTTACTCTTGCCCTACCCACTGGGACCATTTTCTTCTGTCCAGGGAGATGATCAGTATCTGTGTGAGGCACATCTTGTAGGCATCCTTGCACAGCCATGACTACCTTCTTGGCCCTCCGTCCTCACCACCAAAGAACTTTTCCCGCTCTGATATTCTCTACATCCCTAGCCCAATATGTCTATAAATAACATAGAGCCTGGCTGTGTCTGAAGGCCTCACTCTGGTGTTTACAGGAGCACAAGTTTGGGGACAAATATGGGAGGAATCAGAAGTTAAATTTAAATTCAGTTATTGGTATCTGCTAGGCGTGGGCACTGGGCCAGTTCCCTGTTCCTGAAGCATCGTTTATTTTTTGTAGTTTGCAACTTGTCCTGCTGAATTTGGTTTCAGGTAAGTTGGGTCTCACAGTAGGCAGATTTTCACAGGGTTTTAAATCTCACGGCAACTAAAGGAAGACTTGTGGTTCTTGTTGATTTTGCTTCTTGACTGCTGACTGCTTCCAAACCCAGGCTTCCTTCCTGTGTCCCACTTCTGGGCAGGAGACTCAAAGGAACTTTGCTCCTCTGTCCCTCCTCACCTACCCTCCCAACAATTACAATCTGCGCACACATGCACACACCCTCACCGTGTGCTTGCGCTTTGGGGAAGCTCTGGCCATGAAAACCCTGTCAACTCACAGCACAGGGCAGAGAGAGCCTCTCGCTCCTTCCTCATCTCAAGAGGGGACAGCAGGAGCACAGGACAGTGGGGCACAGGACACTGGGGGCACAGGACAGTGGGGCACAGGACCACAGCTGTTCAGGCTGATTTTCTAGGTGACTCATCCCATTCATCTCCTCACGCTGCCAGCACATGCCTCCTGCCAGGGAGCTGAAGCCATGCATGTGTTATTCAGGCCGCCTCCCTCTGTCTTAGGAGCCTTTGCCTCTCTTTCTTCTGCCACCACCCATCTCTGGACTTGGTAGTCACTGGCTGAGGTCTGAAGCCTTGCCCTCAGTACCCAGCCTGCGTATTCAGTGCTATGTGGTTGTTAATCCCCAGAGTCCGAATCTACGCTCACTCAGTGTCAAAGCTGACCGATTTTGTAGCTTTGTACATGCATTTTCAGCCTCTCCATAGAGAAATTAGTGGCCTTGTGTGTGGTATGCATGATGATACAGAATGCAAGATTAATCTGAAGACTGCACAGAGGCATAAGCTTGCATTATGCAAGATGCAAGTGCAGGTTGTATTAGGCACATTGGAATTAACATGCCTACATATAGGAATTGTAGGAAATTTGGGGTTCAATTCAAGTGACACCAGGATGGAGGCTTTGGAAAAAAAAACAGTCCATTCTAAGTGTAATAATTTTATAATATATTCAGGCTCAGACATCCAGAATTGTTTGATTTCATGTTAAACAACCCAGTTGGTGTATATGAAAACAGCTTCCCGTAATCTGAAGCCCTGGAGTTGGCCCGAGTGTATAGTGCTGGCTCCACAAATGCTTAAGGAGGGTGAAAGGGACAAATGCAATATTGTGTATATTTGGCTGTGTATTCAACTCTCATATGTAAACCAAAGGGCTGTGCTTGGATACATGGCTGTCTTCAGTTTGGGATCTTGTCTGGATTCCTACGCAGGCACCCTTTCCTCCTTGAGTTTAAGATCAGGAGTCCTGGCATAAAAACAGCTCAAAACAAACGCTAGCTCTGTGGCGCCCCTAAGAAGCCCATGCTGCAGTGCTGGCACTCAGGGGCTGAGGTAGCAGGCTGGAACGTTCACGGCCAGCATGAGCCTCGACGTCATGGGATCTGGTCTCAAACACACTGCTGTGGATGGAGATCAGTGGAAGAGTGCTTGCCTCGCATCTACAAAGCCCTGGGCCACCTCCCAGCGTCAGGGAGGGGAGGAGATGGCAGGGAATACAGAAGGTAAGCTGGCTAGGCCTGGAGGCTGTGGGTCAGTCAGGGTAGCTGCAGTGCTGCGGTTAGGTTCACAATAAACACAGACAGCAATGATGGCGAATAATGGAGCCAAGCATTGCTGTGGTCAAGGTAGAGTGGATTTTAAAGTCAAGGAAACAAAAGGCTCAGACAACCAATGTCCAGAGCCAGCTCACAATAAGGGCTCAGGAAACCTTAGCATAGGTCTACCCCAAGGCGCTTCTTCCTCCTGGCTCCTCATCCTAGAGGCTGTGCTGAAACATGCATTGGTAAGCTTCCATGGAAGGGTTGAGCTGTCTGTGCATTCCAGGGTTTAACAGAAAGGAGCAAAATATCCTTTTCTTTATTGAAGGAACAAATACAGGGCCATGGGGACAGCTCAGGGGTAAGAGTACGTTCACTGAGTGAACGTGAGTTTAGAGACTGTGTAAAAGCCAGGCGTGACCACAGATCTGTATAATCCCGGGACTGGGGACTGGGGGAAGCTTAAAAAGGAGGTACTCCAGACAGCCAGCCTAGCTGAAAAGCAACATTTCAGGCTCAGCGGGACATTCCACCTGGAGGGAGAAAGGCAAGGCATGATGGGACATGTGTTATCTGCTGCCGTGAAAGAACATTACAACCGAGACGACTTGTAGAAGAAAGTGTTTGTTTGCAGCTTATGGTTCTGGACGGATGAGTCCATCACCATCAAATGGATCACAGGCAGGCAGCAGGCAGGGAGGCGGCAGCAGGCAGGCAGGGAGGCAGCAGGCAGGCAAGCAGCAGGCAGGCAGGGAGGCAGCAGGCAGCAGGCAGGCAGGGAGGCAGCAGGCAGGCAGACAGGGAGGCAGGGAGGCACTGGAGCAGCAGCTGAGAACTCACATTGTGAGATCCACAAACAAGAAGCAGAGAGAATAAGCTTGAAATGGTACCAGCCTCTAAAAACTGCAAAGCCCATCCCCAGTGACACACCTCCTCCAGCAAGGCCACACCTCCTAATCCTCCCCAAACAGCCACCAGCTGGGAACCAAGAATTCAAATGCCTGAGGCTTATGGGGGTCATCTCATTCAAACCATCTCAGAGCAGGATACACAGTGTCCTCTGGCCTACACATGCATGCAAATGGGTACATGTCTACCCCTCACACATGTGCATATGCACACACAAATGCACGCATATACAGGCACACACACGTGTGCGCATATTCACACATATATACACATAGGGCAAATGTAACACAGGGGTATTTGACTCGTGGCTTTGTAATTTAGCAACTATAAATATGTTTAAGGGGATTATATACAACTCAAGATCTTATCAGAACACCTGGAAGTTCTTGGGCGTCAGTGTCTTCAGTCTTTTTCCAGAGTAGCTGGATAGCCACAAATAGTTCCCACTTTCACAAGATAAGCTGTTGAACCCTCCCCTCCTATGAGCAGTGGAGATGAAGGGAGAAGCCGGAGCTGATGAGCCCTGGCAGCACACAGTCTGGGCACTTCCGTGGCCTTGCAGCATTGCCTCTTCTACTTTGTCTGAGTGGACCAAATAAAACTTTTACACATCCTCAGATTAAACTCAGAAGGAAAAAGAGAAAAATCACCAGCCACATGAAATCTACTGACAGATGCTGTCTTACAAAGCCTGAGCGATTGTCAGCTAAACAGTCTCACCCCTGGAGAGAGAGAAACAGCCCTTCAGGGAGTCTGGTGTGATGTGGGTAAAACAGATGCAACTGACCATGAGACAGAAAGGGGATGTGTTGATGGTCGCTCCTCCAGTTGATTCTCCACGAAACCTGAGCCCTTGGGGTCTGGATGCTTCTGTACATGGAAGTCTCCGTCTCTCCAGACTCGGCAGCGATTGGCTCTCCTCACCAATCCTCCCTGCTACCGTGGAGACGCTGGTCAGCCTCTGTCTATTGTTGGACATAGTTAGATGATGTCGTAGTTTCTTTTCCTATTATAGTGATAAAATAATCTGACAGAAGGAACTTAAGGGAGATAGGGTTTATATTGTATTGATCACAATGATCATAGTTCATTGTGGACCGGGAAGGCAAGGCGATGGGCGCCTGAAGCAGCTGGCCCCTCTATAATCAAGAACAGAGAACTGTAGGTTCATGTTGCACTAGGCCCCCTTTCTCTACTCTCCTGTCCAGGATCCAGCCAGGGAGTAGTCTCATCCACCAGGTTTGGGGTCTGGGAGTGAGAGGGTGGGAGGTTATCTTTGTACATCAATTATGCAAATCAAGATAATACCTCATAGACATGCCCAGAGACCCATCTCATAAGTGATTCTAGATTTTGTCAGTTAATAAAAACTATTATAGATGGCCTAATCTGTGAAAACAGAGAGCATACTGGGTATGTCAAACAGGAGAGATTTAATACACGGAAATACACAAGCACTAGAAAACGGGAAGTCGGCAGGGACACTTGGTGACCTAGACTCTGCTGACTATAGAGAAGAGTGCTCACCTCAGGGCTGGGGGACAAGGCAGTTAGGGAGCTGAGAGAAGTGGTTCTCAGGGCTGATGCTCACTGATGTGGGAGGGTCTTCTGTTTTGTGTTGATTTCATTGGTTAATAAAGAAACTACCTTGGCCATTTGATAGGCCAGCCCTTAGGTGGGTGGAGTAGACAGAATAGAATGCTGGGAGGAAGAGGGAAGTGAGGCAATCGCCATGCTTCTCCTCTCTGGGGCAGACACCATGGAGCCAGCCACCAGGTCAGACATGCTGAATCTTTCCTGGTAGGCCACCACCTCGTGGTGCTACACAGATTATTAGAAATGGGTTAAGCAAGATATGAGAGTTAGCCAAGAAGAGGCCAGATATAATGGGCCAGGCAGTGTTTTAAAAAAATGCAGTTTCCGTGTAATTATTTCATGGCATAACCTAGCCAGGCGGCTGGGAGCCAGGTGGCAGGAATGCAGCCCGCAGCTCCTTCTACAGTTCACACCATCTGGGCACCTCCCCTACGCTTCACCAGCTTCCTGCGGGTGCTGTGGACCCCAGAAAGAGAGTGCTGCTGGGACTGAGGGTCTCCTGCTGCCTTCTGTGCTCACAGCCCCTTCTTCCCCTTCCTCCTCATGGTGGGCATTGCTCAGGGTAGAGAGCAAAATGGCTCAGTGACATGGCCAGGACCATCAGCATAGGTACATGGAAAATTCTGGTTCTCAGGGTCAATAAAGCATGCTCTTCAACTTGTTCCTAGTGGAGGGCTTGAGTGGCAGGAACAGGAACCCAGAGAATGGGTTAGTGGATTCACGGCAGGGATGTGGTAGAGGCCAAGTAACATAACCCTGCCTTCACCCACTATAGCCACAGACTAGCTCTGACCTGAAAGGGGACCTCATGTGCAGAGCTAGGGGAGGGACTGGACCATCTAGGGGCAAAATTTTGCCCACCCTTCAGTCCGTACAAAGCGGTTCGTCAGTGGAAGGGATGGATAGAAGGGAGAAAGGACAAGAGGGGAGAGCAGTGACAGGGCGAGGCAGAGGGAAGGGGTGGTGAGGAAGGGAGGAGAGAGGGACCAAATGGAGCCCTTTGCCTAGCTGGACAGCCTGAGGGCCTGTGGAATAAAAACCACAGCATACGGCCTTCCCAGCTCAGCTCATGTGCCCCCCTTGCTGAGTTAATGATGCTGTAGTTTGTTTTGATTTGCTCACTTAATAAATAATTAGAAGCAGCAGAGCCCCAAGCTGCTCTGGAGGGCAGATGTGCTGCTGGCCATATGCTTTGCCCATGCGTTACAGCTGCGTCCACCCACAGCCCTGTGCCTGGCATCGTAACCGTTCCCAACAAAGCAGAGAGCCCTAGACCTGCCTCGTCTGTGGCAGCCCCTCCGACTCGGGGCTTGGCCTTTTTCTTCTGGGGTGGACAGCTGCGGAACACTCTTCAGGGTGAATGTAGTCATGACTTCACACCCACGGGTTTGTTAAGGAACAGCTTCAGCCTGGAGATGAATGGAGAAAGGATGGGAACAGAGCATTCCCAGGACAAGGAAATTAAATCAAGGAAAAGATTCCCAACTTTAGTGTTTCTTCACACCACCCTGATGCTGGTGATGGCCCGGGCGACACATACAGCCTAAACAGGGCTCTCTGGCTGAGCTGCATCTCTAACCCCTGCAACTTCACTCCCCATTTGAGGTTGGCAGGATGCTGCCTTCCCTTCCTGCTCCTGGCAGGGGTGAGGGTGGTAACCCCTCCCAGGGCAGGAAGCTTGGAGGAGATGTGAAAGGTGATGCAGAAACACCACTTCCGGTTAATCAGATGTGTGTTCACACCTGTGACATGTGAGGGAGGACATTTGCGGTCGGCTGCCTTGTCTGTCCTAGCAAAGGGACAGGAATGAAGGACTACTAGAAGCCACCACAGCGCAGGAGGCACACTATGAGAAAGCATGAAGTTGCGTTATATGGATATGTTACTTAGTTTTCAGCTGCTGAGACACAACAGCAGCAAGGCAACTTGGTGAAGAAAGGGGTAACTGGTGGGGACAGCATGGTAGCTGTCGGGGGAGAGGGGGACATGGTGGCAGAAACAGGACGCTGGCCGTTCACATTTTCATCCACACACAGGAAACCCAGAGAGAATTCGGGAGATAGGGTGAGGCTCTACACCTTCAAAGCCTCACGGTCACACTTCCTCCTAAAGATTCCCAACCTCCCCAGACACTACCCCCACTGGGGACATGAGACGGCGGGGACCTTTTTTATTCAGACCACCACACAACGTACATTTATGGAAATGGCCAAGGTATAGAACCATTAAAAAAGATAAAGGGACAGTGTGGTATTTACATGCAAACCCAGCATATATTTCAGAGTTGATTTTTGGTGTTGCAGTGGCTATCGGCCCAGAAGAGAAGCACAGTCCCCCTATCGAGCCTGAAGACCTCCTACCCTAACTCATGAGCTCCAGGCTGCTTCCCTCCACTTCCGAGCCTCATCCAGGCCTCTCTGCCTGTGGGCAGCTCTAGTGTGGATTCCCAGCAGAGCAGCCATGGACAGGAAGGCTGGACTTCCCTCAGTGTCTGCCCTGCAGAGGGCCCTAGCGGATCCAAAAGTCCAGCTTACCCACCGCTTAGAGCTGCCGGAAGGATCCTTGGAGTGGGAAGCGTATATGCATACCAGCTGGAGTCCAGTATCCAATGGCATGTGCCTGCTGTCCCCAGCAGACCTACCCTTGGGGCCATCAGACAGAGCATGGAACCAAAGCGAACACGCTGTTCTTCCGAGGGAGGCCTCTTAGATACGTGAGCATCTTTCTGCGTCATCTAAGAGCTGAGAAAGGCATGAGTCACCTCGTGTACGCATCAACCCTGAGACTCCGCCTTCTGACGCAGTCATGGGTTGCAGGGGCTCTCTGCTCTCTGACACAGGTCTCCTGTCCAGCCTGAGCCTGAGCCCATAGCCATATGTTTGTAAGTGGACTTGTCATCTGCTTCCCCAGGGAGGAAGGATGACTTGAGGGCGTTTGTGTCACAGGGAAGTGTCAGCCTATTGTGTGATATTTTACTCTTTTGGCTTTTTGAGGGGCCCACCATCCAGCTCCCAGCTAATCACACGGAGGCAGGTGGCTTATTATTACTTAAGAATGCCCGGCCTTCGCTTGGCTTGTTTCTTGTCAGCTTTTCTTATCTTAAATTATCCCAGCTACCTTTTGCCTCTGGGCTTTTATCTTTCTCTGTTCTGTGTACCTTACTGTTTCTCTGTGTCTTGCTGTGTAGCTGGGTGGCTGGCCCCCATGTCCTCCTCTCCTGGTTCTCTTGCTCCTCCTTCCATTTATCCTCTCTGCCTGCCAGCCCCGCCTATCCTTGCTCCTGCCTCGCTATTGGCCATTCATTTCTTTATTAGGACCAGGTGTTTCAGGCAGGCACAGTGACACAGCTTCACAGATGCAGTGTGAACAAAAGCCACACACCTGAAAATATCCCCCAACATCAGCCAGTGCCCCTAACTTGCCCACCCCCGGAGATAGACTTCTGTGTTCACCTTCCTATTGAGAGATGCCTACATTGCCTGAAGGCTGCATAATGAGGACCAGGAAGCTTGCTTTTCATGAGGGAGTGGGGGTTAAGAGGTTGCCTGTGACCCACTGGCCCTGGTTCTGCCTTCTGGAGCGACAAAGAATAAGTCTGATTCCCTTTCCTGGTGACCTTGTGACCTTTTTCCGTGTGGGATGTTGGCTTGTCACACACCTACATGGAGGGTCCTTCCAGGCCTACCAGTGTTGTGCCTGTGAACTGTCTTGGTCAGCACGCCTCAGAACTCTCGGCCTGGATGTTCTGCTTATTCATAAGCCTCGTCTCACCCCCATGTTAAGCTGAATGCCCCTCCCAGTCCCCATTTCTTTTGGCTAGAGAAAGAAGAGCTGGAGAGATAGCTCAGTGGTTAAGAGCATTGGCTGCCCTTCCAAAGGTAAGAAGTTCGATTCCTGGCAACGAATTAATGCCTCACAACAATCTGCAATGAGGTCCTGTGCCCTATACTGACAACAGAAGGGAAAGGCAGGAGAGATAGCTCAGTGGTTAAGAGCATTGCTTGCTGAGTTCAATAAGGTGGGACCCAGGGACCCAGGGACCCAGGGACCCAGGGACCCAGGGACCCAGGGACCCAGGGACCCAGGGACCCAGGATTGATCACATACTTGGTAACAAAGCAAACTTCCACAGATATAAAAAAAAAAAGTTTAGTAACTACCTGTGTCTTATCGAATCACCATGGAATAAAGTTAGAATATAACAACAATTCAACCCCCAGAAAACCTACAAACTCATGGAAACTGAACAGGTAACTACTGAACCACCCCTGGGTCAGGGAAGAAATAAAGAAAGAAATTAAAGTCTTCCTTAAATTCAATGAAAATAAAGATACAAAATACCCAATCTTATAGAACACTATGAAAGCAGTGCTAAGAAAAAAGTTCATAGCGCTAAATTCACAAATTAAAAAAAGACGGAGAAAACTCACATTAGAGACTTAACAGCACAGGTAAAAGCTCTAAAGAAGAAGAAGAAGAAGAAGAAGAAGAAGAAGAAGAAGAAGAAGAAGAAGAAGAAGAAGAGGAGGAGGAGGAGGAGGAGGAGGAGGAGGAGGAGGAGGAGGAGGAGGAAGAGGAAGAAGAAGAAGAAGAAGAAGAAGAAGAAGAAGAAGAAGCAGCTGACTCACCAAGGAGGAGAAGAAGACTGGAAAAATCAAGTTGAGGGTTGAAATCAACAAAATAGAAACAAGGAAAACAATCCAAAGAATCAATGAAGGAAACAGGGCTAGTTCTTTGAGTAAAATCAACAAAATTGACAAACCCCTATCCAAACTAGTTAAAAGGAAGAGAGAGAACACACAAAATAACAAGATCAGAAATGAAAACGGAGCCATAACAACAGACACTGAGGAAATTCAGAGAATCATTGGGTCTTGTTAAAAAGCTTATGTGTGACAAAGTTGGAAAATGTAAAAGAGATGGACTTGTTTTTAGATAAAATCCAAATACCCAAATTAAATCAAGACCAGGTGAGCAGCACACAATGCCTGTCTGCACTCTATGTGCTACCATACAGTTTGTGAGCTACGAGCAAGGGGCTAGAGGTTAAAATACACAAACACACAGACAGAGAGACAGAGACATGGACCTCTAGTCACTGGTAAGAAGCCCTTTAAACAACAGCACCCTGGAGGCTTAGCACCCAACAGTCAATTGGGCCAACAGGTGAAAACCTTATCCTCTGATCCTCAAGGCTAAGGCAACCTCTTTTGGCTAGAGAAAGAAGAGCTGGAGAGATAGCTCAGTGGTTAAGAGTATTGGCTGCCCTTCCAAAGGTAAGAAGTTCGATTCCTGGCAACGACATAATGCCTCACAACAATCTGCAATGAGGTCCTGTGCCCTATACTGACAACAGAAGGGAAAGGCAGGAGAGATAGCTCAGTGGTTAAGAGCATTGCTTGCTGAGTTCAATAAGGTGGGACCCAGGGGACCCAGGGGACCCAGGGGACCCAGGGGACCCAGGGGACCCAGGGGACCCAGGGGACCCAGGGGACCCAGGGGACCCAGGGACCCAGGGACCCAGGGACCCAGGCTCCTGTCCTGGTCCAGTGGTTGTATTCCTCCATGATCCCACAAGGCTCTGTGGCCTGAGATTCTGGCGGAAGTGGGTCCTTAGGGAAGGGCGCCCATGGCAGCTGAAAACCCTGTGACTGTCAGCAGAACCGTGACTTTCATAGGATGACCCCGCAGGGTCCCTTCGTCTTCACAGGACAGTGACATAAGAACCCTTGCCCCATCCATAGTGAGTCTGGATGCACTTTGAGGAGAGAGGGGGCCTGGGTCATGGCCTGTTCTGCCTCCCCAAACCTTTGCCTGGTCTCAGCACCCTGGAGCATGAGCCGCCTGCAGCCCTTTGACCAGCAGTGAGAGGACAGGCAGGCTGGGGACACTGTCCTCACCATCACGTTCCCTGAGCCCAGACCTTGTCTTTGCCTCTGCCTCTCCCATCTCTCTGCTCCAGGAGCTAACGCTGAGAAGCCCGTCTCAAACACCATGTGTACATGTGGAACCCACATTCTTCTGGGACTCTCCTTCTGAGACGGCAAAAGGCAGCCTGGGTTCAAATCTGCACTGACGGTTGGCTCAGTACCCTCCAAGGAACACCACAGCCAGCCTGTGTCACTGGCTCAGTGGTGGGAGTGGGCACGAGAGAACAGTGATGGTGCTGCCAAGCCCGGTGCCACTCCTGCCCTAGAAGCAGTGACCGCTGGAAGGGGGAGTTCTCCCTCTGTGAACCCCAACTTTAAACTCTGTCCTGTTCCACAGTGTACCTGTCAGCAAAGCAGACTTCTGAAGAGTCAGTTGGTGGGCTGGCGAAGTGGGAACACAGTGATTTTGACAGCAGGCAGGAACACCTCCTTCCTTGCTCGGCTGGCTCCCTCGGTTCCCAGCCCACTGTGGTGCTGAGGGCTTCAGGAAGCAGCTTCTGCTGTTGGGAGCCTGCCGTTGGTTCTCTTTGTTCCAGAATTCAAGCCGAGTCCGTTGGGATCTTTATTATAACAGCTGTGCTAGGCATGGAACACACCGATACACTTGCCCACCCCTATCCCCCTTTACAGATGTGCACATGGTCCCAACAGTGATTCCCTTCCTTGCTAGAGCCTTCCGGAGGATTTGCTGACATCAGCGACAGCGGTAGGTACAGAGTGGCACACATCTCTGCCCTGCCATCGTCCGTGTGTCTAGGGAGTCATGGTAAGCACACACCAGGTGTCTTCCTCCCATCACACCGACAAGTGCAGATGATGCCCAGGCGTTTCTGTCTACTGACTACATCCTACCATCTGGGAAACAGAAGCCAAACAGATAGATGATGTGTGGGTGTGGCTTGGGCCCTTTGCATTTTAGTTAGCCTGAGGAGGGCCGTGCAGTTTTATAAATGGGAACTGAAAGGTAGCTCACTGTTCTTTCACCATGTGAGTCCTGGGAAGAAGGAAGAGGATTCCTCACCTTCGGGAAAGTGCAGCCTCTGTCTGCTGTGTGTACCTGTGGATGTGGAGAGCACATTTGGATGCTGGGTACCTTCCTGTGGGGACAGATAGGCTGGCCAGCAAGTCCCAGGGATCCTATTGCCTGTCCCCCTAGTCCTGGGGTCACAGACGTAGACCACAGGGCTGAAGATGTCACTCAAGTCCTCATAATTGCAAAGCAGACATTTTCCCCACTAGGCCATCTCCTCAGTTCTCCTCTATGGGTCCTTCTGAGAATTCAGCTCTGAAGTCTGTGCTCAACCTCAGTCCAAATATATATCAAATGAGCAATTCTAGAAATAATTCATAAATTTCTGGCTGTGAATCTGAAAACCATGATAAAACATCACATCGTCCTACCCCATCCCACCCTGGGTGTGAGTCACCCCTCCAGTCAGTATGCCTACATTATGTTACTGCCACCAGTTCAGGGAGCCGGGCTTGTATAAGCAGGCGCCCTCCTCCTGACCCAGCAATCAGCAATAGCCTACTGCTACACCACATGCCTGTGTCATTCACCTCCTTCATCTTATCACATATAAACAACAGGACACTAGCAGAGAGACCGCAGTCACTGGATGTATTGCTGTATGTTGTTACACTGGTTTGCTTTGCTATGGCTTGTTCATTGTGTTTGGCTTCGAGTTGAAGTATGTTGCAGCTACGTGTGTAGAAGAAAGCCTGCTGCCTCAGGCATCCACCAAGGTCTTGACAGGCTTGCCTGAGGATAACACAGCCCCTGTTCAGATGTGGATGCGCAAAGCACTGGACTCTCAGCTCATGGCCTTTTCTGTCAGGAGGCAGCTTTCCTTAACCCATATGATAGGTGGGCAGCACCCACCATGTTGCATAGCTTGGTTATGAATTAACCATGAGCCACAGTCTCTGAGGCTGTACGAGCAGCCGAAGCTAAGGAGGAGAAACCGTTGGAAAGCCCGCACTGGGCAGCCTTGGCCACAGTGTAGCAGAGTAGCAACAATGTTGCAGACAGTTTCCTGGGAAGCAGATACCCCACCCCGGTGGCCCTGGAGAGAGAAAATGTGTTTGTTGGCTCCACCTCTGCGTTCCTGTCTGGATCAAGATGAGTGACTCTGGGCTGTTCTTCTCGCCCCCTCAATGTCACATGAAATAATTTTACTTTATGGCAGTGAGCGCTTGGGTAGGGACAGGAAGAGAAATGCACAGGAGTTGGCTTCATCAGGATGTGAAATTGACTGTGAACAAGGTGATTTATACAGGCTGCTGTGGGTGCTGTTTCAAATGAGCACACAACAGCCTAGCAAGAAACGCTGCTGAGGATGACAGGGTGCTCCCTGGGGGGCCTGGCTCTGTCCCCCTGCTAGGGCTCTAGGGTCAGGCCGTAGCAGGAGTCAAATGACTATGACTTTGATGGTGTTGTTAAAAGGGTCATCTGAGCGCCTGGGATGAGCCCTTCACACCTACAGGCAGAACCCAACACTAATGGAGGAACAGGACTTAGCACAGTTTCTCAGTCCCCCTTGTGGGGCGGCGAAGGTCTGAGGAACAGGGGTGCCCAAGAGAGTTAGATGCTGTGACTTGTGTGACCTCTTGTGAGTGACCTTGGGTACCTGGGGTCAGGGGATAGCATGAGATTCAATGCAGGCAGGAACAGGCTGGGAGACAGCCTGCTTTGAGCCCAGCTGCCTTAACCTGAGGCAGGTAGCATTTCAGAGCCCCGCAGTCAGGTGCACTTTGAAGTGGGTCTGCAAATTGGCTGGATGGTCCTTAGTCTTTCTGTCACTAAGAGATAGGGTGCATGCTTCCTGCTGAGACAGGCTGTGAGATTGGACAGAACTAGAAACAGTTAGATCTTGAGGGATGTCCACCTGTAGTCTACTGAGGAGCACCTGTGGCAGAGGCCTTTCCTTCAGCATCCTGCAGTCTCTGGACAAGTATGGCCTTACACTCACATTCATGCCCCAGGGAACCTGAGCCTTGCCTTCTCTGCTGCCCCCTCCCTTCCTGGCTTTAAATGAGACTCTGTGGGTACATGGATGCAGCCTCCTTACCCTTGGGTTTCCATTGCAAACACACAAGAATCGTTTGGAGTTTTGTCTGTTTTTTGTTTTTGTTTTTTTTTTTTTCCTCATCAGAGGATGGAAAAGAGACAGGAAGGTCTAAAAACCTGGGTTTTGGTACGACATTATTCCTCAGAACTTCCATCTGTTCCCCTGGGGTGTTTGGAATGGGCTCAGCAACTCACCGGCATCGATGCCTGGCCAACTTTGTACATCTCATGTGCCTGTCCCTGGATCAGTAGCTAGCCCTCTGCCGGGAAAAGGTTCCTGCCCCACAGCTTATTAAAGATCTAAATTTAGTCCAGGAGGAAGGGCCTTGGGCTCACGACCATTTGATGAATGGCTTGCAGGATCTGGCTGCCACCACTGGAGTAAATAGGATTTAAGTGAAGCACCTTGCCATCCGCTCACCCCCACTCACTGGATCTGCACATCGTTAAATACACTATGCTGTCGGGAGCTGTACTTTCCATGAAAGCAGCCCTGCAAAGGGGCATTTGAATAATGGATGGCATGGTGATATTAGACCTCACGAGAGGGGCAGAGAGAGCCTAGGCAGGCGCCTCTGCTTCTGGGATGAGGCGAGAGCTAAGGAGAGAGGTGCCTTCCTCTGACTGGAGAGTGAGCAGCACAGGCTGCGAAGAAGCTGCTTCTGTGGTTGGCAGGTGTGCAGATATTTAACACTGGTGCAGCCTCTATGGACCTGCTCCATGAGCCCTGAGAGTTCTGCCTGGGGCTGGTCTCAGTGAGAGAGAATCTGCACTTTAGCCCCCAAATCCATCAACCCCTAAGACTCTGGACTCTTTCTTCTTCACCATCTCCTAGAATCAACTCCTTATTCAGTTTTCCTGTTGGCCAGACATATTTGAGCCAACCTGTTGGCAGAGGCTCTTTGTGGAGGGTGACCTTAACCAGGACAGGCTGGGACCTTTGTTCCAGCCGGAGGACGGTGCATCAGGAGGCAGCAGGCCTTGTTACCTTTGAACTTTGTGGTTCTTTTCCTTTCTCAGAATGACTTTGAGTCTCATGGAGAGACTCAGTGGCTTCATGGGACCAGAAAGGGGGGCCTATCAGCTATAAAAACCTTGAGTCCATCTATGAGGGTCCCGTGTTGGTATTCCTCAACCCTCAGGAAAACTGTCCACCAGGAGGTGGTCAGTGGGTACCAGGGAGCTTACAGGGACAGTGGACAGAAGGCGCAGGGGCCTCTGGCTGGAATACTTGCTTGGGTGGATGGAGATAAGCTAAGGCGGTTTTAGTTACAGATAATAGTAATAGATTTTATAAAAAGACAGGACAATGTGATATAGTTTTTTCTACTCTAGGATTAAATCTCACCTTCAAGCATGGGAATGAGCTGGGGGCCCTTTAGAGGCGGTGTAGCGTTGAACAAGAACTTCTATTGTGCCTGTGTGTGCTGTGTATATGTATGTGTCTTTCTGTGACATATCTCTATGTATGTGTGTATGTCTCTCTGTGTGTGCATGTGGGGGACATCTGTGTGTGTGTGCGCACGCATGCGTGTGCATGCCTGCGATATATCTCTATATGTGTGTATGTGTCTGTATGCATCTGTGTGGTCGGTGCATGTGGAACGGCATGTATGTACATGTATGGTATGTTATGTGGTATATATCTGTGTGTGTTATACATACATGTGCAGATACACACACCTGTACATGTTCAACCTTAGGGGTCTCCTTCTAACTCATCCCATTTTGTTTTTTGGGACAGCATCCTCACTGAACCAGGAGCTAGCTATTTTGGTTGGGCTGACTGGCGGGTGACTCCCAGAATCCACCTGTGTCTCCCCAGCACTGGGTTTACAGAGGCATGCCATTACACCTGCCTCTTCCATGGGTGCTGGGGTTGAACTCAGGTCCCCATGCTTGCATAGCAAGCCCTTTGCACATGACCCACTGAGCCATCTGCCCAGTTCCCAATGTTGTGTTTTACCCAGATTTTATAGCATAGTCCCTGAAAACACATTCCCTTCACGAACTTTTTTGTTTTTTGTTTCCTTTAAAAAGAACAGCCATAAAAAAAAAGAACAGCCATTTATACCTCTGCGTTGAAAGGATTACCTGAGCATGTGTGATCTTGTAAACGTAGCAGAGTCTGTCACGTTTGTAAGCTTCGCACATGGACAGGACACATAGTGCTGTCGACCGAGAGGCTGGGCCAGAGGGCTGTATCCCTGTCCGTCATGTTCACCTGCTGGCCCCCAGACTGTTTGCTTCGAGAAATGGTCAACAGTGGGCTGTGGCGTCTGAGAGAGCAAGGTGACAACTGAAGTGCTGAGAAGCACATCGCTCAGTGGGCCTTTGATGGGGTGACTGACAGCCCCTGCATTCCCCAGCATGCAGTTCACCCCCCTAGCATGAGATGTGGATTGATTTCTCCATGGGATACTGATGTGTGCTGACTCAGCTATGTCAGCCTGTCCTCTGCCAAACTGCAGGGAGAAGAAGGAGCATCTGAGATGCCCTGGTGGAGGAAGGGGGGCTCCAGGAGCCCAGAATCAGGCCCTGACACTCTCAAAAGAACCCTCCCTGGCAAGACGCAGGGCTGAACACTCCACCTCATCTGAAAACCAAACCGTGTTTCTTCATGTGCTCTGTTTGAGCTCCTTGGGATGTCTACAGCCCAGGATGTCACAGCCCAGTGCCGCCAGTCTATGACTTGTAATGTCAGATCGGTTTTGAGGGTTTTGTTCTAGCATCATTGAAAACCATAGTGAAATAAACATTTGAAATCATTCTCACTATCAAACTATAAAACGTTTGCCTGGTGTGAAGGTGCGAACGCACGAGCCCAGCACTGGGGAGGCAGAGGCAGACAATCACAAGTTGGAGGCTAGCATGGCCACACCGTGCCCAGACCTTAACTCAGAAGAGAAATGAGGGGGCGGGGATGGATGAGGAACTTGATGAAACTGTTTCATCAGCAGGAGACATTTGCACCCATGCTTCTGGTAACCACTGATCGTTGTCATTGCAATCAGTTTGAAATTTATATAAATGGACTCATTTACTATATATTATTTTCTCAAGGTCTTCAGCCTCCTATTTTATTGTGGTAAATTTTACATAACTTAAAAATATGGTTTTAGCTATTTTTAAATGTAGTTCAGGAACATTAAGAACATTGGCATTGTCACGTGGCTGTCACCAAAAACTGAAACTTTGTCTCCATCAAGTGCTTCTCATTCCTCTCTTCTTCTAGCCCCTGCTACTGCTTGTCCCTTCTGTCTGTGAACTTGGCCATTCTGGGGCCTCGTATAAGTGGGATCAGAGATTTGTTCCTTTGTGTCTGGCTTATTACATAACATGATATCGTCAAGTTCCATGGAGGCTGTTATATCTGTCAGAATTTGCAACTCACCCGCCAGCTTGAGTTGCTTGTATCTTTGTGACCATGTTGTGACCGTGTGTGTGTGCAAATATCTCTTGTAGGTTCTGCTTTGCATTCTTTAGTCACATGTATTATAATTCTATGTTTGATTTGATGTCTGGAGGAATCTCCATAGTGGTCGCCACAGTGGCAGCACCATTTCTCCTCACGTGTCATGTGGGAGGGACACTGGTGTGTGAGGACATGCGTGTATCATGTGCCTGGAGTTCCAGATGATTGTAAACTATCATTCACATGCTGGGAATTGAAGAACAGCCAGTGTTGTTAACTGCTGAGCCGTCTCTCTAGCCTGACTGTCATTCTTTTGAGACAGGATCTCTCGCTGCAATGGCAGCGAGCCTGAAGGACCCACCTGTCTCCACCTCCCCAGGGCAGGAATTTCACGTCCATACCACCACATTTTTTCATTTTCACATGGGTTATAGTGATGGAACTGGGGTCCTCGTGCGCACAAGGTAGCAACACCAGAGTGAAGCAAGTTGCAGGTCTCTAGATTCATGGAACCCCCTGGAAATGCCAGAAAAATTCCCAACTGTCTTGAGCAATATCCCCTCTCCTCCCAAATTCACATGTTCCAGGAATCTCTAGATATGTCAACAGTTGGAAATATAGTCATTTCAGATGTAACTAGCTAAGAGTTGTAAAGCAATCATCAGGGCAGCGTGTCGGGGACCCACGTCCACACAAGGGCAGGTGGCCACACAAAGACAGAGGCCATGGTTAGAATGGTACAGCTGAGAGCCACAGGAAGGCCAGGAACTGCTGGAAGCTGGAAGAACCAAGGAATAAGACCCGCCTGGAACCTCCAAAGGGAATGTGGTCTGCCAACACCTCGGTTTCAGAATTCTGGACTGGAAGACTATCAGAGATTGTATCTGAGCTGTTTTAATCCATTAGTTTGTGGGCATTAATTATAGCCATGGATAACACACGCACTAGCAGACATGGGCTGGACCATAATGCTGATGCTGTCTGGAAGCCAGCCTAGGCAAGGGTGGGAAGAAGACCAGGTTCGATGTCCCTGTTGTCCACTGATCTTGCAAGAGATACACTTCTGTGTCCCTTACCCCTCTCACCGCTTCCTTTTCTCTAGTGACTACCACATTCCTGTCACCATGCAGAGCTGTGTGACATTTCACTCAGCATTTATAAGTGCGATAGTTAGGAGGTTTCTGTAACACTAGTCTAACCTTCGAGATTTGTGACTTTGTCAAGGCTGGGATGGCAGAGCCGGGGCCTGAACTTGAACCCGCCACAGGGACATAAAGCTCACATTAATAAAAATGACAGCTAGTGGTCAGGATCAGAACTCTTTCCCACCCATACCTTACTTGCCCTCAGACCTATGCAGCGATCTTGTCACATGAGCCTTGTCCCTTGGTGGCTTGAGGTACTCTCGCTCTTCCCATGTGCTTCAGCTTAAATGGGCTTTGTCCACTCTTTTCTGTTACTTAGTGCTTAGGAGGATTGTAGTAAGCCCTACCGTGTGTGCCTGTCTTACCTGAGGTGGCATGGGAGCACCCCTAGGCCTACTGTGTATGTCTGTCTTACCCAAGGTGGCATGGGCACACCTCTGAGCCCCACTGTGTGTGCCTGTCTTACCTAAGTTGGCATGGGGGCACCTCTAACGCAGCACCGAATCTGTAAAGTTTGGCTTCTGTATATTCCACATCACCTCCAGTTCTCTAACGTTCCCAAGAACATTTGACATTAATATTAAAAACAAGGGCAGGTCAGGTATCATAAGATGTGTGTTTTAGAAGGAGCTGCTAAAAGCTCTGAGGCCTGTCTTTAAAGATTTATTTATTTTTATTTACATGTATGAATGTTCTGTCTGCATATACATATGTGTGCTCTGTGTGTTCTTGGTATCATAGAGGCCAGAAGAAGGTATTTGAGCCCCTAAAATGGGATTCACAAACAGTTGTGGGCTGCCGTGTGGCTGCTAGGAACTGAACCCAGGTCCTCTGTAAGAGCAGCAAGTGCTCTTAATGGCTGAGTCACTTCTCCAACCCCAAACTCTGAGGTTTGTTTCCCCCACATGATTTACTATTTATTTGGTTGCTTTCTGTTTATTTAATGTGTGTGTAGGTGTGTGTGTGTGTGTATGTGTGTGTGTGTGTGTGTAGGTGTGTGCGTGTATGTGTCTAAGTGCTTGTATGTGTACCACATACAGCAGTGACTATGGAGGCCAGAATAGGGCATTAAATTCCCTGGAACTGGAGTTAGAGGCAGTTAGGAGCCACTATAGGGTTTCTAGGAACTGAACTCCCATCCCCTGCGAGAGCAGCAAGTGTTCTAACTGTTGAGCCATCTCTCCAGCCCAAGTTCTGAGTTTTGAAATCTGATATTTAATCTTTAATAATTCTATGCAATAAAATAATGGCGTTGTATTCAGTGTGACAGCCAGTCTGCATTTGAAGACTAAGCATGGTTCCCACAAACAAGGCTTTTCTCCTGGATATTTGCTTTAGTTTCCTCAAGACCTGCTCCTTAATCGCACGCCCTATTTCTAAGTATGCTTGCCTTCCGGTAATGTACCGCCACTTCCAGGTGACCCCGGTGAGCACTCAGGATCCCGCCTGCTGGGTGCAGACAAAGCTGGCTTTCTGGCAGGCCTGCATTTCAGTTGCCCTCTCCTCAGAGGACAGTTTGCCTGTGAGGGAGGGAAAGGCCTGCCCAGGCCTGCTAATCATTCTTTCTCTTTGCCTCTTCACACAGGCTGGCCATGGGTGACCCTGTCTGTCCTGGGGTTCCTGTACTGTTATTCACATGTGGGTATTGCCTGGGCTCAGACATACACAGTTCTCTAATGCTACTGGCCCAGGCCAGCCTGGCTATCAGCCTTCAAGGGACATGGCATTTTAACTGGACCTCTTACTCTGAGACCATCCCTGAGGACACCTTCCACTCCAGGACCACCCCTGAGGACACCTTCCACTCCAGGACCACCCCTGAGGACACCTTCCATTCTGAGACCACCCCTGAGGACACCTTCCATTCTGAGACCACCCCTGAGGACACCTTCCATTCTGAGACCACCCCTGAGGACACCTTCCATTCTGAGACCACCCCTGAGGACACCTTTCATTCCGAGACCGTCCCTGAGGACACCTTCCACTCCAGGATCATACCTGAGGACACCTTCCATTCCGAGAGCATCCCTGAGGACACCTTTCATTCTGAGACCACCCCTGAGGACACCTTTCATTCCGAGACCACCCCTGAGGACACCTTTCATTCCGAGACCACCCCTGAGGACACCTTCCATTCTGAGACCACCCCTGAGGACACCTTCCATTCTGAGACCATTCCTGAGTGATCACCTTCCACTCATCTTCTGCTGAAGATGCTTCATTCCAAGCCTCACATCTTTCTCTATCACAGAAAATGTACAACCTGAAAATATTCTAATATTGGAGCCTCAAAAATTCTCTGCCTACCCCAATAAGCCTCTCAGTGCATAAGCTAGAGTTCAGAGCAGTCTTGGGTTCTTCCCAACTATACATGGTGACATCTGTTCTAGAACTTACCATAAACCTGTTGAAAGGTTCAGCACAATGGACACTTATTGTCTGGGAGTAGACGTCCTGGTCGGGATAGGCCTGCCTCTCTGAGACATTCCATTATGTTTTGATGACCCTTTTCCATGTTCTGCAACTGGGGACTCTGGACTGGCCTGCACGTAATGGTCCTTAGCAGGAAGGCGGCAAAGCCATAGCCATGTTCCAGGTGGCCTGGCTAGCATGGGTAATGGACACATGGAGCATCCCAGGAAGTTCTGCAGTCTGAACCTTATTGGGGCATCCACACAGCTGCTGTTCTTCAAGACCTGCAGCCATGGAGTTCCCTGACCCTTCTTTCTCAGCCCTTCTGTTCAGCATGGCAGTTTAAAAGCCAGAAGATGGGTGCTCCCACAGACAGGTGCTATTGGGAAAGTCCTCAGGAAGGGTGTTGGCCTAAGGTCCCACATGCTAAGTGTGTTTTGCTTAGACGATTTTATTGTCTTATTCTCATTCAAATAACTGAGAATTTATTGCATACTCTTTGTTATATAGATAATTTACATTTTTCTAGACTTATTTTGGATATTTTTAAATAAAAAGATTGAGATCTAAACCTGCATAACTTGACACTTCATCCCTCCAGATAGATGTTGGGCAGGCGACCGCTGACAAGAGGTGAGTGACAATGAATTCTGCGTGGTTTCACGGGGGACGAGGAGAGGGAGGCAGCTTTCAGAGGAGCTCGTGTGTGGAGCAAATGTGGACGAATGCTCAACACTCCAGCTGTATGAGTTTTTACTGCATGACAATGAGGTGGAAGGGCCAATGGGGCTTAGTGCCGCTTCATTCTCTGCAGGCGACTGTCCTGAATCATCCCTGGGAATATCTGCTCAGTGGAGTCTGCGTCCTTAGGATGCACACCCAGTCACCAGGTAGATCCACTAGGAGCTGCTGCCATTGGGAGGGCTGGGAGGGGCAGACACTGAAGGCCTGGAATGAGTGTGTTGTGCTCACTGGAGCAAAGGGGGCAGGTAAGCTGAGCATTAATAACCTCACCAGTGGCTTGGTAAGGGGGAGACACGAGGCAGGTGACTTTGGGGTACCAGGAGGTTCTGAGGATCGGGGAGAGGAAGAATGGAAATGAGTGTTGTTTAGTTTCATGGACCAACGAGAGCAAGGATCTGTGGTCAGCCAGAGGGAGTCTGGGTGAGGCCTTCAAGTAGGGAAAGGGCTTGCTAGGAAAAACCACTGTGTAAAAATGGTTATCGGGAAGTGTCTAAAGTGGAGACATCGTATAAATAATGTAGGCGATGCTGCACTCTCCCAGAGAAGCCATCTACAAAAAGGCAGACCTATTCATGACGCTACGCTGGAAGAGTCAGTGAGTGCTCTCGGTTGCTAGACGCCTGAGTTTGTTAAAACCATCTGATTTCGATCAAGGTCTCAGGAGCTAACAGACACTAGCTGTTCTCTGTGTGGCTTATCCAGGGCTCTCGTCCTGCATCTCCCTGCTCCCCACCGTGACATGACGGAAATACCTTCCTCTGCTACAGTCCCCCCTCACTTTACAGACCCTTGAGGCCAGCTCCTGGGCAGCAGTCAGTCATCTGGCCCTGGCAACTCCGGCAGCAGTTCTGGAAAAACACTGGATGAGGTCCTGAGTCACTGACAGCCCCAGGAGCAAGGCCAGGAGCGCAAGTCCACTGCCAAGACAAAGCCCAAGGAGGGGAGCAAGATGCCCAGAGCCAGAGATGATGTTCCCAGATCAGTGTTTAAAAAGGTTAAATTTATGTGAGTTGTGTGTGCAAGTGTCTGAGAGGCCAGAAGGAGGTACTGGATCAACTAGAGCTGGAGTTACAGTTGGCTGTAAGCTACACGTGTGTGGCCACACATGCAGGCCATGAGAGGCAAGCCCAGAATTGCTGAGGGATCAGAAAGCACCAACTGGATGGCACACAAGGAAAAGCGAACACAAGTATCACATATAAAATAGTTTATTACCATAATAAATAAAATTAAACTTTGTTTTTTTACAAATATCATTTGTGCTTGTTTAAAAATGTCAAGAAGGGGCTATCATCCACGGAGCGCCCAAATCATCCCCGCGCCACAGCCACACAACGGAGCTCTTGGCAGCACCCGCAGCTGATCACAAAAATAGCCTCTGCTCATTTGCACTTCGGTTTATTCATGCTCACTCGGACAGAGGGGGAAAAGAAAGGAAAAACCCGAGAAAGGATTTGGCAGGATTTGATGGAGAGTGTTCATAGAGAAGCCCCAGAATGACGAACTGCTCATGGGTATAAATGTCCTTGTGATGTGGACAGTCTCCAACTGATGCACAGATAGTGTCTGAATACTGAGAGGCTACATTCATGAGGGGTGTTGCGTTTTCACCATAAACGCAGTCTGTCTTCTGATAGGAGGGCTGCAGACTCCTCAAGGACTCAGAAGTCACCATCAGTGTGGCTCTAAGGAAGGCCGAGTGGCAGGTGGAGACGCCTCTACTGGGTCTGGCAGGAATTTCGAAGCCATCTTTAAAGGTTCTGATACATTACTGTGGAAACCAAAGTTCTTAAGCTGCAGGTAAATTCACATTGATTCCTTTGAAAGGTGGGAGGTGGCAAAGAAAGCATCTCAACACCAACACCTTGGGTGGAAAGTGGTCCTTTCTTAGGAGTTTAGGGTCAGGGCTTCATGAACATTGAAGACTCCTCCAGATGGAGAACACAGGAGCTGGTGAAGACAGTTTTTACTGAAGCGAACAAAAAGGCAGTGTATGGAGCAGTAACCATAACAGGGACAGGTAGGTAGGAGAGGCCATCCAAGAACTTGAGGGGATCTATGCAGGCCTCCTTTCTAAGCAACACGAGGAGACAGGGTAGCAAGGGGGCACTGGGACCCCCCATTGCAGCTGGAATTCCATTCAAGGGTCTTAAGGCGAAACATCTTTATTGCAGAACGGAGTACAAACAATTTAGTTATGCGTACATCTACAACTTGTACCTTTGCCAGGGCTCCCGAGAGGCCCTGGAGTGTACCTGTAAGATGTCCATGTGATGAGGAGAGGCGGCCCTGCCGCTGACAGGTATTTCTACAGAGTTTATTCAGTCCCGACCCCAACCAGGACATACCTGGCATTTGTCTTACTGTTTTCTCCTTCCACCTAGGGGTTTGGAAGCTGAAGCCTGTGTGTGGTGGGGTAAGGTATTTCTACTCCTTGCCCAACCATCCTCACTGTGGAAGCGGCGCACAGGCTCTAAGAGGCGAAGGCTAACGAGGCCCTAGGAACAAGATAACAAGACATCAAGGTAATAAATGTGTTTCTAGAAGGTGGCTGGGGAAGGGGCAGAGGTATCATTCAGTGGTAGAGTTCTTCCCTGGCATGGGCAAGGGTGTGACTTTCACCTCCAGCACCAAACAAAGCCTGCTGGGAGGCAACTGTTGGGCACAGCAGTCGAACACTCAGGCTTTGCTCCAGTATGAACGAAGCAGAGAAATGGGGTTAGCTGTGCCTAGACCAGAGCATTCCAAAGCCTGTCATGTGCCCAGTGGAGGAATCCGCAGCTCCCTTTGGGATGGCATAGCTGGCGAGGCAGTGTGCCTGCCAGAACCAGAACACTCGCTCTGCTGTTTGGTTCTGATGGCACGCCCTCAGGAAGAAAGCGGGTTCATCCACCCAAGTGGGACTGCTCCCTTTAAGCTAGCCTGCCGGGATAGGCACTGGGAAATGGAGCTTCACTCTGGGTGACATTCACAGCAGCTGACCAGGTGGCCGGCACCTACTGGACAGCTATGTACCACATTCTGTGCCCGTCCCCTCCAAGGGGACACCATTTTTTCTGAAATCTCACTGTTCGGTCTGTTACCCAGTGACCCTCTGTTTCCCAGTCTCTCCTCAGCAGATCGTGGCTAAGACATAAAGGTGCGGGTCATTGGTATCTGAAGCCTATGGTCCTTGCTCAAGGCATACCTGTTGTGTCCTTGTGAAGCTGGCACAAAAAAGCTCCGGTCCAATGCTTGCCAGGAAAGTAAGGAGAGATGGGTTGGCTCCTTTATGATTTATTTTGAAGAAGGCAATCGTAGCAAAAATGCTATAGAGGTGGAGAAAATGAAGCCAACCACGCGTGTTCGTCACCTGCACTTTCGGGAACTCTTAGGTCCTAGACTCCTAGAACCCCAGATGAGCAGAGACACCCCTTGCAGAGTGTGGACCTCAGCCTAACAGGACTTCAATTTTGACTGACCCCAGAGTACAGCCTGAAGCTTTATCTGTCCCATGACACAAGGGCGTGCTCTCCAGCACCCCCAGCATCTGGATCCCTCACATCTGAAGGAGATTCACCCCTCAGAAAGAGCTGTCAAGGAGTAGCAAGGCCTCTGTCCACTGGCTGGCCCGGTGCTAGAGGGCTCGCTAAGTCCAAGAGAGTTCCAGAAGGATCTCTAGGCACAGGTGCTCCCGAGGCTGAGTGTTGCCCGACATGGGGTCCATCCTACCCTAAGCTTAGCGCTCCGAAGCTAAGAACCAGGCTACTGAGTGAAGAGTGGGACATTCAGGGGAACAGCAGCAAATGGGACTCCAGTATCTCAGTCTATCCTGAGGGCTAGTTGGCAGCAGCTCAGGGGACTGTGGGTCACCAGTGGGTATCTTTAAATGCTGCCATCTGACACTGGTCCTACTAGAATCTCGGCCTAGGGATGCCAGGAGCCGGCCCTATGCACTGTGTTAAAAGCTACATACAGTCACACCCTTGGTTTCCCAGTGCCATCCATTCTGTATGGACAGCCACACAGCAAGTCCTGGCCTCTGGGCAGAACACTAAGCATCTTTGGTAGGGCAGGTCTTGCACAGTGGGTTCCCTAGACAGGCTGGCGTTCTGAATTGCGACAGCCAAGCAATGCTAAGCAGAAGCACCCGTGGCTCTCACTCTCCTAAGGGCTCCTTCCAGGCTCACGGGGTAGGGTTACACCCCTGCCTGATAGCCTCCAAGTGGGCACCTGAGCTAGCTCCTTTGTCCTGTGTTCTGTCGCGTGCCATCAAGAAAAAGACCTCGAGTGACTGAGGCAGCAAGTGTTCCTGAGCATCATGGTGTGGGAACTTGCATGCTACAGACGTGGTCCTGCAGCCGTGGCTCTGAGCCTCAGCCTTCTCCCAGACCACAGTTCCACTGTCCCGCCCCCCCAGCTAATCACTGAGACATTTTGAAAACCAATGTGTCATTCATCCTTTTTTTCCAGCTCCCTAAGAGAATAATCATGGTCCTGCCATTATTTTTAGAGTAGGAAATAGGTTGACTTTCAAATAAGGCTAACTATGGCTCCCATGTGACCTTGAATGATCCCATGCACTGGACAAACATCCCATGAGAATCAAAATAGAAAGCTAATACTTGCTACAATCATTTTTGAGGTTGTGTGTGTGTGTGTGTGTGTGTCTGCTTTGTTAGGAAAGCATTGCCGGGCTCCTGCCCCTTCCTTAAATGCCCCACACCCTGGGCAAGCTTAGGAGGAGGACGAGGGAGAAGCAGCAGAGAGTCCCACGTTGTGAGGCCTATAGCTTGGCGCAGCGCCAGGGGGTTATCTGGAGCTGGGAGCATCCACATCAACCATCCCACAGAGCAGGCTGCGGACCACACAACAGAGCCTGCTCAGAGCTGAGGGCCCTCTCAGCTTACCCTGGCCTCACCTCTTCTGGGCAAGGAAACCTGAGGAGCCCAGCCCACATGTCCGTGGTACAGTACCGGACGCTCCACCTCTGCCACAAAGTGGGAAGGCTCTCCCATCCGTCAGGCTCCCCTTAAGGAGAGCTTGTTAGAAATGACGAGAATAGGAAAACATGTGGTGACGTCATACACGGCTGCACAGGGGTGGTGAAGACCCAGAAGTCCCGGTGCCTGTCGTGGCCTTCAGAGGGCTTGGTAAAGAACCCCAATGTGGTCTGTACCCGAGGGGTTCCTGGGGCTCTCCCACCAGTGTTTCCAGGACTGGCTTCCATCACATTGGTAAGACATTCTAAAGGAGGTGCTCTTCAGATAGACGGTGTGCTCCTTTCCCCAGTTCTCGGGAGTTGGTGAAACGCAACTGTCATCTTGCAGGGTGAGTGCCTGGCCGCGTTCCTGCTTATATTTTCCAGAGACCTCACAGCCACACCATGCCCTTTGGTCTCACTTTGACTTCCTGACAGGAAAAGCTTATTTTGAAAATTGTTGGTCATGTGGGCGGTGTGGTGAGGGGCGTCAAGGGCAAGGGGACAGGCTTTTGTCTTTGATTTTTGATAGTTTGTTTTTCAATGATCCTCTCAACTTGCTCCAAAAATGTCTTTGTCTGACTCTGGGGACTGGGGCCTGGAGATCTCACACATCTCCTGAGGGGACTGGGCAGACCCTCTGGACATTAATATCCTGAGTATCTCAGAGAGCTGCTTCTCGATGGCGGTCATCTTGGCATTCAAGGCCTTGATGTCCTCCTTCAACTCATGCTTCACCTCCAGAACTGTGGCCTGCAGTGTCTGCTCAGGGATGGGGTAGAAAGAATGCTTGACCTCCGCCAAGATGGGGCTCCGGTCCTGGGGACTCCTAGCCTCGCCCACATTGTCCAGGCGTAGGTCGCTCTTGGTGATGCCGCTGTCACAGGAATCTGTCTTCTTCAGCGTAGCCTCTCCTGACGCCTTTGTCCTCTCGGGCAGTGTCTCCATGGACTCTGCCTTGGAGACCTTGTTCCAGTCCTCCCCTTTCCCACAGGCATCTTTGAAGCGGGCCCAGCCTTTGCGCTTGGCGCAGTCACCGCTGCCTGCCTTGGGACCGAGGAACTCAGATCCCGGAGCGTGCAGCTTGGCATGGTCTGACACTGTGGAGGTGGAGGCCCCCTGGAAGGACACAGGCGTGGCAGGGCTCTCACGCACCGTGACCACGCTGGCCTTCACCAGGCTGTGGTTGGCTGAGGTGTGGTCCGTGAGGGCATTGCCCTTCTCTACATCTAGGTCATCCAGGTCACGCCCCCCTCGCTCTGCTGCCAATCTGGCCTCTTTCTGCTGACGGAACCTTTGGAACAGTCTCCTGACAGGGTGGTCAGGAGGCAGGATGAGGGGGGCCTCATTCTTCCGTTTCATCCGCTCCTCCTCTTCCCGTTTCACATCGCTGATCTTCCGGAACACAATCTGGAGTGGAGGGGAGAGGACACCCTGTGTTAAGTGGAAGGAGCTCCAGATGCCAAGTCAGTCCCCCCATCCCCCATCCCCTGTCAGTGCAGTAAACACAGCCACCAAGGGCTGCAGCCCACAACACATTCACAGCTCTGCAGGCCCTCGGGGCCATTCCTCCTGATTAACTGACATCACCTTCCTTCTCCTGTCCTGGTTCTTCTAACTCCCCAACAGCAGAGCATCGGCTCTCACTGCCATCTGGCTCAGCTCAGGAGGACCAAAGTCCACCTACGCCTGGGAGGCTGCCTGCCCAACTGTGTCTTCCCAGGACACCTGGTAAGTTAGAAAACCCTTGAATCCCTAAGATAAAAAGCCCCAGGGATTCCGATCACAGAATCCGAACATCTTGAGTCTAAGCCACAGTGCAGTGTGAGAAGGTCAGTTTTCATCACCACTGGGGTACAGCTGGGGCCACTGGTACTGTCCACAGGTCTGGATGTGGGTGGCTATGACAATCACAAGCTAGTTTCTTTGGGTTAACCTAAGAGCAAAGACTCCTGACCTTGAACCCCATGCTTGCATTAACAATAACTTAGCCCAACACTTGGTTAGTGCCTGCAGCTCATGGGTATTTTTGTGTTATCTCATGCATTTCTTCTTTTTACAAGGTCACCAGGACACACAGACTCCCAATTTAAAAACGATGGAAGCAAGACCCAGAGTGTCTGGGCGTTGCATACTGTGTCTCTGCGGTCTTGCACCTGCGCCGCTGCACCAGGTCTGTTGCTATCACTTCATCCAGACGGCCCCTCACGACCATCTCTGCCGTACAGTGGCAGGTGTCCTGCTCGGCCAGCAGCTGAGCCCCAAGGACGCTTATCCTTTGCAGCCATGTCACAGTGGCAGTTAGACTCCATGATATGCTCTGACCCTGCGGAAAGCACCCGGGGGTTTGAGTGCTGACTGGAAGTGCAGAAGAACAGCTTCTCCAATTTCCTCACCTGGAGCACCTGGAGCCTGTGCAGGAAACCCCAGACCATCCACGAATCTGTTCTAGGATGTGTCACAGACCCCCCAGGTCTTGGTGAAGCCCTTGCCCATGTGCTCCAGACGGGTGTCTTACTCACAGGGCTTGACGTCTTCACTAAAGAAGTCTGCTCGTCAGACTGCGCGATAGATAGCACTCAATTCTGCCATCCCCGTTCCTTGAACCACCCAGGTGCACATGAGATATAACTTGCCCCGCATCCTCCAAGGGCCCTGGTCCAGCATTCTCTGGTAACAGCACTCGGCAGGTTCTCACATATGACCCACAAGAAGGGTGTACCTTACTCAACATGGAGAACCCCAATAAACTCAGATTGCTTGAGCCTAGTGTTCACCCAGCAATCAGTGTTACTGGCTGCTGCCTATGCCCCAACTTCTTGGTCAAAGCACCTGTCACCAGATGGCTTCACACCAAGGTCAATGGCAGGTAAGTGGATGCCACATCATTAGGCTACTTGCATGAGTCTCCATTTGTGGCTTTCTGGTGCTCACTGGACAGCGTGTCTCTCATTTATTCCCAAACTTGTCTTGACTTCACCAGCAGAAGGGCTATTCCCTTTGTCCCTTCCTTGGCATCATGTCCCTCTCGTGGCCCTGCCTCATGAGTTGCTTAGGTCTGTGGGTACAAATCAGGGGACTCAGAAGAATCCTATCCACTTCGAGAGAGCCAAAGACACCCAGGTCCAGACATCAGAGAGGAGAGGGCCTGCAACAGGAGAGTGACTGCTATGCTCCCCCTGGTGCCTTACACCGATTTTTATCAAGTTTCCAAGTCTGCTCCAGCTGAGGCCCAGAACAAGCTCCCGCAGAAATCCTGCCTCGTCCCACTGAGCTCAGTCCTCTTGTCTTGTAGTTCTGACATCTTTTGTGTCCACCCAGCTCCTCTGCCCTTATTCTCAGTCTTGCACCCATGTTTCGTGGTAATGGAGCTCCCTTTTCATAGAAGGGAGCAGAGAGAAGTGGCTGGATGGAGAGGAAGCAGATGACCCTCCAGAGGTCATGGTATCGTAACAGGAAAGGTTTGGCTCGGAGCACACTGCTATTCTCTCTGTGTGAACAGTCAAGGGTGGTCCTTGGGGCTTCAGATGAGTTGTGCCAGGACTGGGGAGGGGAGTTCTGCTGATGTCAAGAAAGCATCACAAAACTCACCCGGGGGAGCCTGCACGTCAGTGCTCAGACAGGCTTTTCAGAGCTTAAAAGCATCCGCTTAAGTGTGCGCAGGAAGGGTGTCTGTGCTGTGCTCTTCAATGGGCCCTGGCTCAGAATCCAGGACGGATCCAGACATCATCTGAAAGGATGGTCTGGGCCAGCCCAACACTTCAGCAAGGGTTTCTCCTTGGGATCCTGGTCTTCAGGTCCATACTTCCTGTTTGGGGACCTCTGACCTCATAGAGAGGTCTGAGGCTGCCCATCTGCACCAAGAGGCAGGGGAACCAAAGCTCCCACAGCCCTTTGGGCAGCAGCACCCCTCCTCCACACAGGGACAAGGCTAAGGGCTGATGTGGAGTTCAGGGCCGTTTTCTGATTTCAGCTGCTGGTTTGAAGTCATTAGCGGAAGCTGGGCCAGCAGCAGCCATGACCACGCATTTTGACGAGCATTTTAGATAGAGTGAGTAGGGCTGGCTGCGTGCAGCTGGTACCAATGAGGTCTGTGTCACCAGGCTCAGCACTTGCCCATCTGCCCAGAGATACTCACAGTTCCCCAAGGCAGGAGTGTGCCTCGGCAATGGGGCCGAGACCTCCAACCCTGTAACCCCAATACTTCCTGTGCTGATAAGGCTCCCGTTGAAGGCATGGCTACCCAGCCCTCACAGGGTCTCATGGGACTTCTACAATGTTATGCGGGGACACAGTCCCAATCCATGCTTTCTCGTAAGGTGTCTTGGAACCTGTATTGGGAGGAAAGCTGTATTCAGAATTCCTTTAATTGGGATTGATTTATTTTGTGTGTATGGGTGTTTTGCCTGCATGTATGCCCATGTACCATGTGCATGCAGTGACCACGGAGGTCAGAAGAGGTAGTGGGATGCCCTGGAACTGGAGTTGTAGATGGTTATTAGCCACCATGTGGGTGTGGGAAACAGAGCCTGGGTCCTGTGGAAGCGTGGTCAGTGCTCTTATCTGCAGGGCCATATCTCCAGCCTTGTATTCAGAATGTCCAATTCTGAATACAATCTAATTCCCCAAATCCCTCTTTCAGATGAGCAGCATTTCCCAGAATTCCTTCAGTCTGTGGGGTGGGGTGCCCTCTGTATTTCTGCAGTTTCCTGTCCCAGGCTACAAGGCTCCTCAGTACTGTTGAGCCTTGGCACCGAGGATGTGGGGGTCTTCCCTGCAGACGCATTGTCTCATTGGTGGGTGTGCATTGATCCAAACTAAGAATCAGCCCATTGGGCTTGTATGATACAATCCTAGCTCAACTCTCCTGGCCCCCAGCCAGGCTAGATAACTTCAGGTCAGTTCACTCCACCTGAGGCCCCTCCTATTACACATTCTACCCTGGCCCTTCAACTCGTCTTTACCGAGATCTCCAAGATTGAACTTAGCAGTCCTCACTCCAACAGCCTTCCCTGACTCCCCTCACCCAACATCAGGAAACCCACTCTGATGGTGCCAATCAGCAGGCAACTACCTGTCATTTCCGCAACTTATGGTGAGAAAACCCCTTCCTAGGTGGTCACTTTCTTCAGATGGAAGCTATCTGAAGGCAGAAACTGTCATGTTTTCCTTCTCTATCACTGTGCGCAGCATCTACAGTGCCTACACATGCCAGTGCCCAAGTTACGACCATTCCTGTTTGTGAAGTCAATGCTCTACATAGGATGCTGTCCACATGGCCCCTAAATTCTGCTTCTGGTGTGTATGATCCTGTGAGGAAAGAGGAGGTAACAGGTAGGTTTATCTGTGTAACACGCGTGGGCTCCCGAAGTGCAGTGTGCAAGCTTCTGAAGGACTTCATTGTTGTCTCTCATCAATTCAGACCAACTCAGCTGAATCCATTGTCTCTGTCTGACTGGTTTTCAAATGCTTAATTGACTTCAGGGGGGTATCTAGAAGGAGGCCTGTGATATATTTTACTTTTTGCAATGATGACAACTGTTATTGAATTTTCCGTTTGTATAAATTTAGATCCTCCTAGAGAAGATCATCCAGTTTCATGGAAGAGCCTGCCTAGGGGTCCTGAGAACTGGACTTCCACATGCTGAGCAAGCTGCTCTGAACTGGTCCCCTCTGCCGACTCCCTAGGTCCCATCAACTCAGTGCCAAACTTGTTTCTGTGGGCTTCATTATAAGAATTCAAGAAGAGTTTTCATGGCCCAAGAAATCACTTTGGAAACTACTAGATAAGTTCAAGTAAGTTTCTCCTCTAGAATGCAGTTAGTGATTTTAATAATTTATCGTATGTTTTTATATAGTGCTTTATAGCTCAGCCCACATACTCAAGAGTATTATCTTACAGAACTAAGGTGTGATGGTTTAAATGCATCCCATGGACTCCAAATCTAAACACCTGGTCCTCAGTTGGTGCCACTGTTTGGCGGAGGGGATGTTGTTGAAGGAAGTATATTGCTAGGGCAGGCTTTGAGAGCTTAAATCTTTGCCCTACTTCCAGAATTCTCTCTGTCCTTCTTTCAGTAGAGGATGAGGCTGTCAGGTTCCGGCCGTCTTCTTTGTCATCATCTACCACACTTCTCTGCCATGATGGACTCTTATCTCTCTGGAACCCTAAGCCAGAACAGATGCTTCCTTCTTCAAGTTCCTTTTGCTTGTGATGTCTTATCACAGGAACGGAAAGGTACCTACCATACAATGTTCCCTGTGAGGCATGTGTTGCAAGAATCACCGTTGCAATTTGACAATGGAGGAAGCTGAATTAGTGACCTGTGTGGGACCACACGGACAGTGAAAAGCAGGACTTCAGGGTATGGCCTATGCTCTTTCCTTCCCACAAAACAAACGCAGTGACTGTGGCCACAGAGAGGTGCTGGGGACTATGCAGAGATCCATTATCACTTGCTGGAAAGACTCAGCCCTGGAGACTGGGTACCCCTCTGCTGGAAGTGATGGGATATGCCGCACATCCTCCTTGGGTCCTGCTAGGGTCCTTCCAGCTCATGGGAACATGGATTCTCTTGCCTGACAGGCTAGGGATGGGAGGCCCATGCTGAAGGCTGCACATCCCAAGTGTTTACTAAAATGTTGGGAAACAGAAAATCCATAGGGCGGCCACTGTGTGCCATTCATGCCTCTCTGCGTCCCTCTGAGACTGCGCTGAGCAATGGCCTGAGCCCAGAAGGCTGCTAATATGTGGTTATTTGAGCTGAACCAACAGACACTCAGATCCTAAAGCTGCCAGGCTTCGTGAGCTGCTATTTTTAACTTCCTTTGAAAAAAAAGTCAACCTCTTGTGATTTGAGGTGAGACAGGACGATCGACCACCTGGCTCCCTCAGAGGACTGTCCACAGGGCTAGAGATGGACATGTAGGTAAAGTGCTTTTCCATATAAACGTGAGGTTCCTGTTTCAGTCCCCGGCACCCACATCAAAAAGGCTAGGCATAATTGTGCCTGACTGCAAACCCAGTAGAGTAGAGACAGGAGGATCCCTGGGGCTCACCATCAGTCTAGACAATTGGCAAGCTCTGGGTTCAACATAAGATCCTATTTAAAGGATAATAAAGTAAAATGGCTCTAAGCATATGCACACACATGTTAACCCCAATGTATGTACACACACACACACACGCTGTGGGATGTCCTGTATATGTGTTGCTCTTATTGGTTAATGAATAAAGCTGCTTTGACCTATGGCAGGGCAGAAGATAGCCAGGCTGGAAGGGATATCACACACACACACACGAGAAGGATCTAGCTAGCCTCTCATAGCTCTGACTCCCACTCAAGGGACAGCAAAGACTAGGCCAAGGAGAGTAGGAGACCCCTCCAGGTCACTGTACATGAGGGTCCTAGCCACACACAGAGGAAAAGTGGGTCTGGGCAGACAGTGGGCCACGTGGAGCCTTGACACCATGAGACTGGAAGTTCCCGGGTGGGAGCAAGCTATTCAGAAGGGCTCCGGCTGTGGAACAGTAAAACCCCTGCATTTCAGGGCCTTCCATGAGTAGGGGCTGTGTGCTTAGGTTTTTGTTAACTTGACACAAGGTAGTGTCATCTGGGTGGGAGGGTCTTAGCGGGAAAATGCTCCATAAGATTGGCCTGGGGCATGCATTTTTTTTTTTGGATCAGTGTATAAATGAGAGAGCCCAGCCCACTGTGGGCAGAGCCACCCCTAGGTACATAGCCCTGGGAAGTATAAGAAAGCAGATGAAGGAAGTCATGAGGAACAAGCCAGTAAGCAGCGTTCCTCCATGGTTTCTCCTTCAGCTCCCGCCTCTGGGTTCCTGCCCTGCTTGAGTTGATGCCTTGACTTTCCTCGATGACAAACAATGACAGGAAAGTATAAGCCAAAGAAATCCCTTCCTCTCCAAGATGCTTGTGACCAGGGTTCTATCACAGTGACAGAAAGTGAACTAGCATGGGCTAAGGTATGAATCACAGGCAATCGGGACCAACCTAAGGAGAGCTGTCCTATTTTATACTGAATTCTGACACATGTCCCTGTCTGAAATGCTCGGAGGGAAGCAGAAAGAGTGTAGGCTTGGTGTAGCCCCAACTCTGCTCTGATTGGCCTCTTTGGGACTTGCCCTTGGTGGGTTAGCTGGGTGGTTTTCAAAGGTGGCTGAGCCTCAGAGCTGCACGGTGTGTGCACAGAATGTGTGTGACAGCTGAGACCAGCCCATGCACCAAGCTCTCAGAAAAAGCACCTGAGAGGTCAGGACTGATGTCTGCTGAGGTCACTGACATTCTGCCATCCTGCTAATATGTGACAATTGTCACAGCCCTTCCCAGGACCCCGTGCGCCTCTCTGCCTCCACCTATGCTCCCAAAACTTCCTGTGTGCCACTGGGGACTTTTTTGGTGTGAGTGTGTGGGTTCCAATGAATGTAATGTCCTAGGCCCTGGTCCCTGAGGGATGAATGGACAAGCCGGCCAGCCCTTGTAATCATTTTCCAATAATTTTTCCTTAAACTTCAAAAAGCTTTGCTCTCTGAAGTGAAGCACTGGGGGGCTCACCAGTACACAGTGAGGACTTCCTGCTGTGAGGCCCCTGAATAGTGGGCTCTTTCCACAAGGCATCCCCATGGAGCAGCTTCCTCATGCAGAGGGCTCCCTCCCTGCAAGGGACCCTCCCACACAGGGCATCTTCCTGATGTAGGTGGTTCTCCCCAACACAGGGCAGCTCTATTGCAGCCAAGAGCCCAGACTTCCCCTCTCAGGGCCAGGTTCAGCCTGGTGCTGATTTGGGCTATAGCCATCACAGGGGGACTTGGCCTCACCTCACATCCTAACAGGCCTGGGTGACGTAGCTTTCTTCATGATATTCTTAGCCACCAGCCCACCATCAGTAACCCTGCCTGGTTTTATAGCTGAGCATAAAACATGAAGATTTATAAACCAGACCATCTAAGAAACTTAAAATTTGGAAAAACAAAGTATAGATGGCCGATAGGAAGGAAGATAGTTAGCTGGACTTTGTTTTTTAAAACCCCCTCAACTTATTACAGAATCAAATGCTATGTTTTGTTTTGTTTTTTCCTTCAACAGCCTCAGTAATATTTTACAGTCCAGAACTTTGGATGCCCTGAGCCTCGGGGAGCAGAGGAGGCACCGGAGAGGTGGAGGCAGAGCAGGTCAGCCAGTGCTCTTTGAGCACAGACTGCATTCTCAGGACCCAGGGTGGGAGGGGATAAGGCATGGCTTGTCCTCCAGAGATGCCAGGATGCGGGAGCCAGATGATGAACTCACAGTGGAAGCTCTCTGCAGGCGGGAGGAAGGGAGACTCACGAAGCCAGCATCAGCGATTGAGAGCTGTGTGAGCACATGCTCTAGGCAACATTCACGGTGTGATCATGGCCCCCAAGTCTCAGTTTCCTCATCTGTCACGGCGGATAATACAGTTTCTAGGGATATCACCAGGATGAAGTGGGGCAGTTGCTCAGTTAATGCATTAGCAACAAATTATTCGTTGTGGGGGTGACCCTGGAGATGACTCCAGAAGGTGAGTTAGAAACAGGATAAAAGGTGGAGGATTTGGGTGAGGATCACAATGGCGTGTAAAGCAAAGCAGGGTCTCCGTGATCACAGCCCCAGAGGTAGGGGCCGACTCTGGTGGACAATGCTGGGTCAGAGAACTGTTAGGTGTAGACAGTGTGCTTGTCTGCCGCCCTAACCGCAGAGAGTGACTACTGTCCTCTCTGTTCAAATGACCAACCAGAGTCTAGAGAAGGTAAGGGCACGCCCAAGGGCATGACGTGTACGGCAGTGTGAAAGCAGCCAGAGTCTCTTCCTGGCCCATATCCTAGTCTGTCTGCTTAGAGAATGCCAGGTAAAGGAGGTGGCCCACATGACGTGAGAGAACCTTTCCCTTCTCCCGAATGTGAAGGTTAATTTTGTCACCTGAGGTCACTAGCGAGGCACACCTTTGAGAGTGTGAGGGTCCAGAGAGGGTTAACTAGTGGGGAAGATGCATCCTGAGTGTGGGCAGGGCCATCCCATGGGCACTAGTCCTGGGCTGGAAAAACAAGGAGGTGGGGGGAAGGCCGGAATTCCCCTTTCTCTGATTCTGGATCTGCAGAGACGTGAGCAAGCAGTCTGATGCTTCTGATGCCACAACCTCTAGCTGTCCCTGCCACCATGGCTTCCATTTCCAGATAGGCTGTACCCTGAAACTGTGAGCCCTCCCTCTCCTGCCCTCCCTCCTTCTCTTCTTTCCCCCTTTCTTCCCTCCCTTCCCTCCCTCCCTCCCTCCCTTCCTCTCTCACTCCTTCTCTTCTTTCCTCCCTCTCTCCCTCCCTCCCTCCCTCTCTCACTCCTTCTCTTCTTCCCTTCCTCTCTCACTCCTTCTCTTCTTCCCTCCCTCCCTCCCTCCCTCCCTCCCTCTTTTCTTCCTATGTTTTGTCAAGCTCTCTATCACAGAAACAACCCTAGAGAATTCTGGAGTAGACCATGTAAGCCAGGGGTAGCACCAGCCTAGGTAGGGTGAGCGGCCACTGAGGTTCCCATTGCTGGCTACACAAGGCTGCCTGACCCTTTCACTAAACAGGATGGAGGAATGGCTGTCGGCAAGATCCTGACTTTGATCAAGACAAGATGGACTCTGATACGCAAGAGCTAGCATTTGGTTGTTGGAACAGCTTCTCTCAAGTTGCAGGTTATTGGTCACCCTGCCAACAACCGGTGACCTTAAAGCCCAATCCTGGGTAACAGGAGACCCAAGGGTCAGCCAGGAAAATTCTAGAGGCTAGCAACGTGTCCTCAGGGACCGCTGTCTCTCGGTAGATGGCGCGCTGACTGATCCCTCTAACCACCGCAGGGCTCAGCACTTTCTCCTGGAATTCTCCACGAATGACTTATTTATTGCCGCACTAGTCACAAGAGCCAAGATGTGGAATCGGCTCCAATGTGCATCAACAGATGACCGGGTAAAGAAAGTGTGGTTCACAGATAAAGCAGGATTTTATTCAGCCATAAAGAAAAAGATTATAACATCTGTAGGAAAAGGGATAGAACTGGAGAGATCAGCTGTCAAGGGAAGCAAATCACACTCGGGAAACACAAATATTACAAATAAACACAGAGTTCTACATCTAAATTTTTATATACACATATTGATGAAAAGAGAAAGGACGATGCTGGAGAGAGAAGGGAGAGGGGAGTAAGAGAGCAATGGAGCACACAAAACAGGAAAGTAGGAGGCTTATTTGGGCAGGGGTGGTGGAAGAAGGGACAGGCCAAGAGAAGAGGGAGGAGGGGAGGGCAGTAGGGAGTAACTGAGAACAAAATGTAATGATACTTAGGATGGTGTCACAATGCAACCTGACTGACTGCATACCAAGAGGACATGGTTAATGAAGAGAAAAGAGGATGCCTTGTCTGACCACTCAGCGACACCCCGAGGAGAGGGGTACCATCCCCATCACGGCTGCACATGTATACAGTGCAGTAACCTGGAAGGTGTGCTGACAGACCACAGACACACCAGATTCTCCATCCAAGGCTAGGACTGACAGAGAGGCTTCCCTCTGGTGCTCTGTGCTCTGCTGGTGTCTCCTTGGTTGATGGGTCAGCCCCAGACAGAGGAGAAACCTTCCCTGTCGGTAACACACAGTCATGGGGTGTGCATGTGGGGGTATGTTTTGGGATCACTGCTCAGCAAGGAGAAGGCACCAGTAGGCAAGGAGCCTCAGGCCTGGCACACGTCACCAGAAGTGACATTTGTCACTTGGAGGCTTTGTGTTCTCTAGTGCAGTATTGGGTTATGGCTTCAAAAACACATGAACCTCGGGATATGACCACATTTGGAGTGTTTTTTCAGATATAAGGTAAGAATCTTGAAATTACCTAATTCTGTGTCAGAGTGGGCTCTAAACACAAGGATGGATGTCCTCGCAAGGGACTTAGAGGGGAAGGCTGTGGGGCTGGAGGCAGACGCTGGCGTGAAGGCTGGATGACTACAAACAGAAGCTATGGGAGGCTGGAAGTCACTCTTCTCCCAGACACCTCAAAGGGACCAGTGCTGACGTTGGACTTCTAGTCTGTAATGCCTGGAGAAAGAACTGGTGCCTGTTGCTTTAAGTCACTCAGCAATGGCATCTAGGTGGCCCCCACCAGAAACTATCGCATGAGTTTTTCCTTTACCACTGTTCCTTGAGATCATCTTTTGGGTGGTTGGATCTGGGGTCCCCAGTTCAGTATTTACCCTCAAGCACCTAAGAGCCAGCAGAGTGCCTGCCCCACTGTGTGCTGGCTGCAGACCACAAGGGAGCTGCTTGGCTTTTCTATGCTTTAGCTGTCTTATGCATGGAGTGCTTCCTCCACCGACCAGCTCCTGCTGCCACATCTGCCAGCCACAACCTCTGCCATACTTTCCTCACCATGATGGACTGTACCCTCAAAATGTAAGCCAAAACAAGCACCTCTTTTACTAAGTTACTTCCACCAGGCATTTTGTCGCAGCGGTGAGAAAACAAATCAACACAGCACAATTCATTTTCCCATCAAAATTCTGAAGATCTTGGCCCACTAGTCTAACTACACCTGTTAGTGTTGGATTGAGAAGGATGCACTCCGACTACAAAGCTCTGAGTGGAACACGTGTCTCTCGGGGATGCGTTAGGAATTGTTTACATATTTGTCCCCACAGCCCCAGCATCTCAGCCGTGTACTTTGATCAGAATTTCTTTCATTCAGGCAGGCACACGTTTGATGCTACGGCAAGCCGAGGATTCTCCTTCTACGGTTCTGAGGTATTAGTTTGTTAGATGGGTTTTCTCTCCTCTTTCTGCCTCATCTTTGAAGTTCTCTGGACTGAGATGTAGCCCTGATGTCTGCATTTATTCCTCCCCTTTCTGCCCTTGTCCTCCAATCTTATCTTTTAGTAACCCTTGGAAAGATCCCTCCGACTTATCTCCCGGGCTTTGTGTTGTTTTACATTTTCTGCTACATATTATTTCCAGAAACATAAAGCTCTTTCTCGTTTTTGATCATTTCTTTATCCTAGTGAACTGTGTTGTTCCACAGACACATCTGTTATGTGTTCTCGTTTGATCTCTGTTCGCGCTCACCAAGGCGTGTGAGATGAAGATGAGGAGCCAGGGCTCTCTCACTGCATGCAGGACTCCAGGCAAGCACCGTGGTTCTGATGCTGAAATGTATGTCCCAGCCTCCACCATGGTTTGTGCTCTAAGACTACAGTTTTGGTGGGAGTTTTATTTATTGTAATTAATGGATGAGTTTTAAAATGTATATGGATGTATGTGTGTCTGCATGAGTTTATAGGCACCACGTGTCTGCTGGTTTTCACAGAGGTCAGGAGTCAGTTCCCCCAGAACTAGAGATACAGATAGTTTTGAGCTTCATGATGTGGGTGCTGGGAACCTAACTCAAGTCCCCTCTCCAGCCCTGAGAGTTTTGCAGGAGAAAGCAAACATGCATAATTCCCTTCGGGCTTTGTGTAGCTTCCTCGGCTTTGCTAAACCAGTTACCACTTCTGCTTACTTATTCTTCAGGAATTTGTTAAGAAGCTACTTTTTCCCACTTCTAATTCTTCCCTCAAGAACTTGCATTAAACACAACAATAAAGAAGCCTAGTATCTTTTCACTGAGTGTGCAGGGAAGCAACAATGGATGACCTGGGTCTGCTTATCCTGGGTTCCACATGCTTTTATTATTTAATTGTTTAAAAGTCTGCTGGAGCCCCTTTAAACTAAGTATCCAGAAACCACAAAGTATAAATAAATATTTTATGTTAGTTAAAAGACAAACAACAAAATAGGAAAAAATATTTATAATTGATAAGACAAAAATTGCTTTCATAGACTGATAAGGAAGGAAGTCAGACTGCTCTAGTTTTTAAATGGATTCAAAGGCAGAGTGAGGCCACAGAAAAGGCAATGGAATAGTGGCTTAGCAGGCAGGAAAAGGCCCAGTCCTGCGCATAAGATGTGTGTATTAGAACCACTGCAAGGCACACACTGCTGAAGTGTAACAGCCTGCCTTGTGGATGAGGGAGCCGGGAAGCAAGCATCTCACGTGGCATTGCTGGCAATCTTTGAAACCTCCCTAAGACCCCTTTCCTCATCTGTGCAGTGGGTGACTGTGTCTATCTCCTAGGATGTCTCTAAGGATAAAAAGGAAAGGGACCCGTGAGTGCCAGAAACACGCTCGGCACACACAACACCCCCGGCAATGCCTTAGCCTGCATACGATCTCATTTAGGTTTTCTTCACGGGTCCTGCTACAAAGGGCATCGATATCTCCTCCTAACTCTGCCCTGTGCCGTGACATGCAGGGCACACGGTAAATGCCCACCATACCTGACTTTTAAGTATAATAGCCCATTGATAGGATGCCCTTCCTTGTGCTTGAAATTCTGTATAAACACACTGGAGCCAGCCCAGCTTTTAAGCAGGGCACAGGTCAGCAGCTGGATTAGCCAAGCAGGGAAAGGGTGGTATTTAATGCTCGCACTCCAAGCTGACATACAGGAACATCCCGGGCATCTGGCAGCACTGTGAGAAACATCACTCCGATGTAACACCCAGATGGGAGAGGCGCCCTTGACTGCGCAGATTCCATAAACAAGCACCTTGGGTCAAGGGTAGGAAGCTTCTGGGGCCACCTGAAGTCATGTTTGAATGGCAGGGGCCCTTTCTGCCTTTGCTGAGAAGTCTGAAGGAAGGGAGAGGCAGGAGGAGCAGCCTTCCCCAGTCTCAATAGGAGGAGGGCCCATCTTTCCTGGCCATTAGGGTGTTTAGGTTATCATCTACATCTCCAAGACAGGGAGATTAGAGACAGACCTGACACCATCCTTCCTCCCGACACTTCTGTCTCTGCTCCTTTGTTTTCCACTGTGGCTAGAGCCAGAAGGGGTCTCTACTTTCCACAGCACCCTGCTCAGAGAGCCCCAACTCCAGCCATCATTAACAACATGACAGCTGGCATCTGCTGGTCCTTCTGACAGGAGTCTTCTTCCTTGTATAATGAATACAAGGGAGCCAAAGGGAATGGCAGGACCCTGCCCCTCTGGTCCTCATGCTGATCTCCCACAGTCTATACCTTCAGCGGCCATGTCTGGACTTAATCAGCTAATGGCCGACTTCACATACGAGTACTCAATTTTGTCTAATTAAATCCAATCCAGCCTCTCACTTCTTTCCAGACACGAAGAGCAGCTGGTCAAGACCCTTTCTCTCTGCATCTTGTAAGATAAGAACAGCTACAAACCCAGCTCCTCTTCTCCCCATCATCAGCTAGGGTATGGGGTGTATGGAGGCTGTGGAGGGGTGGGGCGGGTGGAGGCTGGGGAAGGATGGGGTGTGTGGAGGCTGTGGAGGGGTGGGGCGGGTGGAGGCTGTGGAAGGGTGGGGAGTATGGAGAGTGGGGAGGGGTGAGGCGGGTAGAGGCTGGGGAAGGGTGGGGAGGGGTGGAGTAGATGGAGAGTGGGGAGGGGTGAGGCGGGTGGAGGCTGGGGAAGGGTGGGGAGGGGTGGAGTGGATGGAGAGTGGGAGGGGCATCGCACAAGCAGAAGTGGACCATGCAGAAGGCCATCAGCGTGTCTTGTCCTTGGGAGAGAAGAAAAGCGCCTACCCTGCAGCTTGTCATAATGTCAGGAGAACCTGTTCTGGCAAACAGGCTTCCCCTCAGCAGCCACCCGCACCCAAGTGTGTCAAGGATCAGGTTGATATGTGAGCCAAGATCATGGTGATACGTGTCATACAGACAACAGCCCAGACAGCAACCCTTTGAGGGCATCCTTTTCACACAGACTCCACCCACAGCCACCACCATCCCATCTGGGTCCTGTACCTGCTTCCTTCAGCCCAGGCTGCCCTTGCTCTCAGCCCTTCCCACAGATCTGACCCTCCCTCTTGTTGCAGAAGGTTAAGGACTGCCTTTCCTCCATGAAACCTCCCCTGATTGCCCCAGCCAGAGGCGCACAACCCTTTCCAAACAGTGTCTGCCTCGAATTGTCTCTGACTTGAGTACAGGAGCTCTTCTCACTCGGTCAGCTCCGTGGGTCAGACAGTGAAGTACGTATTGTATAAGAAAGCTCTGAGACCGGTTTCTTCATAAAGGATTGATTCATATCTCTATCCCCCACAGGATTGAGCTAATACCTGGTACTCCATAAGTACTTAATAACAGTCTTCAGAATGAAAGAACACACATCGTACTCAGACGTAAGTAACATGCCCATGAGGGAAGTGGAAGGCCTTTGACCTTTGTCTTCCTTGCTTCATTTCCACCTGTAGCTACAGGATGGACATCCATTGATCTACTTCATAGCAAGTTGCTTGGCGACACAGCAAATGTGTCCAAGGAGAGGGTAGGAGGCCACAGAAGAAGAGTGGCAGGGACCTGTCCATGTGCTTCCTTCTCAAGACCTGAAAAACCAGGTACCAACTCCAAGGGCTGCACCCTCAGAGGGACAATCCTCTTGGAGGGAAGCTGAGACCAAGAGAAGAGACTCTTTTCCTTCTTGAGCTAGCCTTGTATGGACAGGAAGGGGGCTTTTGGTTCCCGTGTATACTATGCTGAAGTTTCTTGGTACCCTGCAACATCCAGAGCTCCAGAACTCGGTGCTCTCTCTCTCACACACATGAGTGTACACACACACACTGTCTCCCTCTCTTTCTCTCCCCTCCCCCCCACAAACATTTGAGGACCTATGAGACTTATCTCTCTGTTCATAGAAACTGGCTGCCCAGGAATCCTGGCGCCCACTGTGACAGAGCATTTCCCTTCCAAGGCTGGGTGTTCAGTGAAACAGTGGACATCACCTACTTACATAGTGACCATCATTAACCATTCTCCTACTTATGGCTCCTGTAAACAGCCTCTTTAAGCTTCTGATTGCCCAGCTTGCACACAGCTCCTTTCCTTGCACAGGTTGTTCTCCAAGGGGAATAAACAGACTGGCTTTGCCCATCTGGCTCCCCTCTCCCACCAAGGCCCAAATCCCAACGTTCAAGGCCACGGGCTGACGTATGCCTTGGTGTGAACAGTCTTCCCCACACTCTCCTCCTGTCTGCCTGGTGTGAACAGTCTTCCCCACACTCTCCTCCTGTCTGCCTGGTGTGAACAGTCTTCCCCACACTCTCCTCCTGTCTGCCATGGTGTGAACAGTCTTCCCCACACTCTCCTCCTGTCTGCCTGGTGTGAACAGTCTTCCCCACACTCTCCTCCTGTCTGCCTGGTGTGAACAGTCTTCCCCACACTCTCCTCCTGTCTGCCATGGTGTGAACAGTCTTCCCCACACTCTCCTCCTGTCTGCCATGGTGTGAACAGTCTTCCCCACACTCTCCTCCTGTCTGCCTGGTGTGAACAGTCTTCCCCACACTCTCCTCCTGTCTGCCTGGTGTGAACAGTCTTCCCCACACTCTCCTCCTGTCTGCCTGGTGTGAACAGTCTTCCCCACACTCTCCTCCTGTCTGCCTGGTATGAACAGTCTTCCCCACACTCTCCTCCTGTCTGCCTGGTGTGAACAGTCTTCTCCACACTCTCCTCCTGTCTGCCTGGTGTGAACAGCCTTCTCCACACTCTCCTCCTGTCTGCCTGGTGTGAACAGTCTTCCCCACACTCTCCTCCTGTCTGCCTGGTGTGAACAGTCTTCTCCACACTTTCCTCCCAATCTGCCATGGTGTGTTCAGCCTTCTCCACACTCTCCTGTCTGACTTGGTGTGTTCAACCTTCTCCACACTCTCCTCCTGATCTGCCATAGTGTGAACAGCCTTCTCCACAGCCTCCCACTACCATGAGCTGCCCCTCAATGCCTTCTCAGCCACCATGAGCTGAAACCTTTGGACATTATGATCAAGACAAAGCTTTTCTCCCTAAGTACTGCAGGTATAGTGTGAACAACCAGTCTGGTTTTAGTATTAGTGGGGCCAGTTTGACTTGGTTCAACTTTGTATTCTAATCTTTCTCTTTAGAAATGTATTGCTGAGATATTTTATATTGTACCAAACCTGCAAATGGCACAGTATACTTTGCACTTTGGGCACAACTAAGTCAAGTGTGCAATTGGTTGGCGCCGACCCTATAAGTAAATCCAGGACTGGGAACAGTGAAGAGGTGGCAAAGGAGCCATGGGATCGGGAATTAGAGATGACTCAAGAGTGTGTAGGGACAATGACTTGGACATCCCAAAGGAAGCAAAGCCACATTTAGGGCTCCTAGTGGGGTAGATGACAATTCCCAGGATAAGACCCCAACTGAGATCCACCAAACACCCCTGAAAACTGCCGACAACTGCCCTGTCTATTTTTGTCAGGTAAATTAATGCACACTCAAATCTCAGCCACTCAGTTGCATTGACCACTCTCCAAGGGCGCATTAGTCATGCAGGACCAGAGGCTTCTTACAGAACATCAGCACAGCCGGTTCTGTCGGACAGAACCAGCAGGCGGCAATCAGGTCCCCACTTTCATGGGATGAAGTCTCAGGTATCTATACCTGAGGACTTAGCATACAAAACAAATTGAAATTCTGGCAAGATGATGCGACTTCTTGTCTAACTGAAGATGTGGAACAAGGCAGAGTTTCTTTACATCTAGGAGGGGAGGGCTCCCTTACGATTCTGGTAAACAATCTGTTACCCCACAAGGTGGTGTGTGGACCCAGTGAGACAAGGCGGGTCAGCAGCCCACATGATCTCTCTCTCCCTTCTCTTCCGTGTGGAACAGCCAGGGTTTTCCCTTCCTGCCTCGGGAACCCCTCCATAGCAGACAGACTGTGCCCCGGTCAAGACGGACGTGAGGAACGGCAAAGAGCAAACTGCTGGGCGGGCACCACTGATGGGACACCGTGCTACACAAGCAGAGAGAGCCTGGGACATTCTAGGAGAAGTCTGTCACTCCGATCTTAAGAGACCAGGAAGAAACACACAGGTGTGAGAAGTGCAGGGTAGGGAGGAGGGGCAGGGATTCTTTGTATGCTTGTGACCCAAGACAGAAAAAGATGAAAGAAGTAACCCACGAAGGCAGCAGAGTGGAACTCAGGAGAAGTGGAATCTGAGTGACAGCTGACCTGGTTCCAGCTTGTCAACAAAATCCTAGAGCAAGGCTATTGCAATGGTTAGTGACGTCAACCTGACAGCACCCAGAATCACCTGAAAGACAGGGATGTCTGTAGGAGGTTATCTTCACTGCTTTACCTGGCGAGGAGACCACCCACTGGGGGTGTTCTGACTGCACACATGCTGAGTGGGCTGAGAACGCTAGTATGCGCCCTTGTTCTGTTTCCTGGCTGTGCACATGATGTAACCAGCTGCTTCAAGCACTTGCTGCCTTGGCTTCCCCACCACCATGGGCTGAATGTACCCTCTGACTGTGTGCAGGCCAGAATAAACCCTTGCTCCGTAAGGAGTATTTTATCACCTGACAGAAAAGGAAGCTAAGATATCAAAGTAAGAATAACTGCACACACTAGAGAAAACACAGTTGTTCAAGGTCAGCTTCCTTAATTAAATAGTTACCCGGGGTCAAGTCAGCCTGGCGACGGTCTGATGAAGACGACATAATGGCTCTGTGCCGAGGACAGAGGGTAAAGTCATTAGGGCAGAATTAAAATTCTATCTGATGGATTAACCTGAACCTGCTTGCTTCAAGATGTGTCAATAAGATAGGCCTCCCCGTCTGCAGAAGCCTCAGGCAAACCTTATGCTGTGGCCATCTCCACATCACCTGCTCCCCTTGGTGGGATCCCCATCTCAGAGACCCTGGCCTGGGCAGAAGCAGCAGAGTGTGCCCCTGACTGGGGACAGACACAGTAATCGTAGTGTAGGCAGTTCCCCTGCTGCTTACCACTGTCCGGAGAGCTTGCCCTCCCCAAAGGAGTGGGAAAAGAAGCGTGAACAAAGCTACCCTCGCCACCATGAGGAACGGCTCTGACATTGATACACTGATGGGGCCTGTCCCTTCTGACCTTCTTCCTTATGTGAGGGCTAGGGCTGTGTTTGAAGTTTAAGAGATCTATAGACCAGAAATGCCTCTAACTTATAAGCTCCACTTGCCCAAGGACAGGTAACTTCCTGGAATGCTGGGGGCTGTTGCTCACGTAAGATAAGCCTTGTGTATTTGCTTCTGTATAGAAACACCATTGTCCCAACTGCACAGGATGGGCTTGCTCACATACAGGCAGGAAGTACGTCAGGATTATGCTTGCCCCTGATTGGATGAAGTGGGAAGGATGTAGCCTTTTGTGTCCTGCCTTTATAAGCCTCTGACTAATGTCATCCAGGGCCATACTCTGGGAGTCCCGAGTATGGACCAGGTCAGTGTCCATCATCCTGGTCAGTATTTAATAAAGCATTCTTCAAATATGACTCAAAAATTATGCTAGCAGACTTATTCTTGACTGGTGGGATTAACACTTATAGTGTGGCAGGAATCCACACTTCTTCTGTTGCTTTAGAGTGAGGGGACTCTACGATACTCGCTCCACTCCATAAGAGGAGAATCTGTCTGGATTCTCTGCCTGTATTTCAGACCCCACCTCTGGCTTAGGCACACACAGTAGGTGACAGACGCTCCTGGTGTCTCAAAGCTCTCAAGCATCCCCCAAAGCCCAGACTGCACTGCCCTGGCTCTCCACCCTGCCATGATCTTGCCGGTTGATCAGAGCAGTTTTGAACTCTAATGAAAATCCTACAGCAAGAGCACAACTCACAGAGGCCACCACCGCTGTCTGGGCACTCAAGGGCATGAGTTAATAACATTTTCAGAAGAATGCATTTTCTCTGGAGGGATTTCTGAGTTGCTTTTGGAATAATGAGGTTCCAGGCAGGACTCTGGGACCTGAAGGGGAGACTTTGCTCAGGTGCCCTGCTGGAGTAAGATTTAAACCCCCTTGATGGAGGCGCTTAACTGCCCCCAGGCGCTGGGCACAAAGCAAAGCATCTTAACCCTTCCTGCTTCCCCAAGAGGGGTAGCTCCCTCGGAAGCTACAGAAAGCACAGGTGAAGCCTGGGCCTGTCCTATTCCCTGGGCTACAACAAGGGGCCACAGCTGGCCTGGCTTTCCCCTCTCTAGTTCTAAACAGATTTATGGTCCTACTGAAGGTGACCCTCCACATACCCGCTCCTCCCCTCCCCTGATTCAGAACTCTCAGCTCTCCAGTGAATTCCAGTCCTATGCTTAAGCAAGCACAGTGGCTCGGCTAAGCTTCACAAACGACCAGGGTTTCATAAAGGCAGGAAAGAGAAAATTGCCCCAGAGCCCAAGCCCTATGCTTCAGTCCCAGCAGCTCTCCTGGGGCTGGTGGGTAGGGCTGAGGTTGTCCATGTGTGCAGTTTCACAACCATGGCCAGCTAAATGGTGAGGGGAGAAGGGCCTTCCAAGGGGGACGTCTGCAGAAAGAAGGGACTTTCCTATTCCTCAGAAGGTTTTCTCGCCCTGAGGGTCGCTTTGGCAGCAGCATTTGCTCTTCTATGGCTTACTCACACTCAGGCACTATATTTTACTGATACATTTGCAGGCATGACGACCTTCCCTGTTATTTTGCAGGCATGACGGCCTTCCCCGTTATCTTGGTCCTCACAACCATTGGCTGTTGTTCTTTAAGCTATAAGCACACTTCACAGAAACCCTCTGAACACCCAGGGAACAAGTTTCTGGGCCCTCAGAAACAGAGGACAGGGATGTGTGGGTGGAGTCATTCAGATAAAATCTGTCTCTCCCCGTGCACTTCTGTCTACTTGCTCTCCTGTCTACCCACAACGTCCATCCTTATCCTCCTCCCTAGAATTACAACAGACAATTTTTATGGTTGGTTCCTCTCTGGCTGGCTCTGTTTGTTTGCTACAGCGTGTGGACTCACTAAATGGGATGGAATGGACGAATAGCCCTATCTACAAATTATTTCAAAATACCTTAGAATTAGTCCAGGAAAACCTAGACATTTAAACCCAAGAGATGGAAGAAAAGAAATTTAATTTACATCCTGATAGAAGCCTGCTTCCCGGAAATCCCACTTTTAGCTTTAGCCCCATGGGTGTGGACGAGTCAAAGCACTTTTGGACGAGTTCCACGCTTGTCTTGCTGGGGTCAGTGTGCTCCTGTTTCCTGTCAGGTCTCCACAAAGACAACTTAACCTGATCAAATCAACACCCGTTTATGGAAATGTAAACAGACTTCTGAAGGGCACACAACTGTAAGTGGAAAATTCATCAGTGAAGATGTTTGATCAAAGTATTTAAGCAAACAGAGGAGATCAGACAGAAAGTCTCCTGAGGAAATCAGCCTGGCCTCTCCTGGAGCCAGCGTCTCTCAGTCTCTCTCTTCCTTTCAAAAAACAAATGACATACTTGACCTTAGTGAAAAAAGTGAGATTTAAGTAATATACTCTATAGAGTAAAACTGGTTTCTTGTGATGGTGGATACTGGCTGTCAATTCAATAGAAAACCTATCTGTGAGGCACCCTATGAACTGTGTTGGGGTGAAAGGACCCACTCTAAATGTGGACAGCATCATTCTATGGGCTGAAAGTCACAACTGGATAAAAACAAGAAAGCTGAGAACCAGTGCTCATCTTCTCCCCTATCTGTGGATGCAGGGAGACCAGATGCCTGCCATCATGACTATCCTGCCATCATGACTATCCTGCCTTCATGACTATCCTGCCTTCATTATGACTATCCTGCCTTCATGACTATCCGGCCATCATCATGACTATCCTGCCTTCATGACTATCCTGCCTTCATGACTATCCTGCCTTCATGACTATCCTGCCATCATCATGACTATCCTACCTTCATGACTATCCTGCCTTCATGACTATCCTGCCTTCATCATGACTATCCTGCCTTCATGACTATCCTGCCATCATCAGGA